>NC_048286.1:11170004-11300004 GCF_009762535.1 Notolabrus celidotus | reverse complement strand
AATTAACTGATTGGCTATTGTGGCACGAATGATTTGCTTAAGTTCAGATTTTTCAGGTCGCCCAAATTAATTTGTGTGTATAATTTGCATTGTTTGCACGGATCTCACCATTTGCGTCACCCGACAAAAAAATTGCATCTTTACCAAGCGGCAACCTCCGGTCTAAAAATATGAGTCCAATGCGGAAGTATTAAAAACTGCAGTTCATCGAGAATCCACTTGAGGCTAGCTCCGGAAGTACCGGAAACAACATACACACCAATTCAAAGAAGCTGATCTTTACAGCAGAAATAAACATGTTTACAGCCTGGTACAAAAGACGAGTGTAGTCTGGATAGCTCATTTCTCGATCGGCATTCATTGTAGGGGGTTGAATTTTTTTTCTAACGCAGCAAGTTTCGAATATATTGAGATTACGAGTCTTCCGATGAGAGGCACAGCTGACTTGATTGACAGGTGGGAACACTGTAGCTGTTGGCTAGGAGGCTCAAAGCCCGCCTCTTTACGTCACTATCACTCAACAGCAGCAATATGGCTGCAGCCGACAATTGGCCTCAAAACTGCGCTTCAGAAACAGATGGGTAACGTCACAGATCCTACGTCCATATTTTTTACAGTCTATGATCTTTACATGTAATTCCCTTGTGCGCGTGATTTTTTTTGCAACTGGTGTGAACGCCCTGTAAGACTCAAAATGAGCTGATCACTCAAGGATGGGAACACAGAGGATAAAATAACAGGTGTGACACGAGTCACAGTTGAAAATAATGAGGGTGCAATCAAAACTGGAGGGAAACACTAGGACAGGATGTGAAACTAAACCACGCACACACAGGGAGCAAAATTACAAAATAAAACAATCAACACAAGTAAAAATAAACAAACCAACACCAAGACATGAACCAGAGGGCACTAAAACTAATAACCCTGAACTGAAAAAAATTATTACCAAAAATTATTAAAACAAAACTTAGAACAGACCATACATGACACTGTCCTGGTGTCATGATTTGGGCTCAGGTGTCCCAATACATGTTCAAATAACAAACATGCACACAGTTTAACTCTTCGTCCTCAAAGAGCAGTGAAGCACTCACAGAACAGGACAAACACACCTGAGCCATTTTTCTCTTTAACAGAGCCTGGTTGTGGAGTTTCTCCGTCTAAAACTTCAACATAAACACGTCTATTTGTTAATCCTGCTCCAATCAGCCATGAGGACCAAATATTATGTAAAAAGAAAATGATCTGGGGCGCTGGTGGCCTAGCGGTCTAAGCACCCCACATGTAGAGGCTATAGTACTCGCCGCAGAGGTCGACGTTTCGACTCATCATTTCCTGAATGTCTTCCCCCATTACCTACTCCACACGTTTCTTGTCTCTCTTCAGCTATCCTATCCATAAAGGCAAAAATTATCCAAAATTATATTTTTTTGAAAAGAAAATGATCTAAAGGAAAAAAATCCTCCAGTTTTCTGACTTACGTCTTTCTGCCAAACTTTTCCAGCAGAGTTCTAAACATAGACTCTTCAGGGTGAGTGACGAATATCGACTTGGCTTTCTTCCTGGTACATCTGACCCAACTACAGGCATGGAAATTCTGAATAAAGAAATAACCAAGCTTGTCACTGATGATCTCATTTTACTATGTAGGTCATGAAGAGGCATCAGTATTAGAGTGATACTATTTCAAAAACACAGTGCCTTCAATCTTTAGTTTTTCTCCAGATTAAACCCTCACAAAGTCTACTGCAGAGAATATGTCTGAAAATGTGTCTCCTGTGGTAGAAGCAGCTTGTTGTCCCTCTCTTATGTAAGTTTCTGCATCATGGGAGGGCTTCAAAGAGCCACTCTCCATGCCACATATCTGACCTGTTGGTCAGGTGAGCCAGTCTGCAGCCTGAGATCCTTGAAGAAACCTTTGGTTGACCTGTGAGTTCCTGAGGCTCGGCTGAAAACTTGGGGTGACAGAACCTTCACAGTTAAAGCCCCGAAGCTCTGAAACGAGCTGCCCGAGGAAATCAGGCCAGCAAACTCAGCGACCACTTTTAAATCTTTTCTTAAAACATACCACATACTGTCCTACTGTTGGGGATTTTACAAGTCATATTGAACTTACCTGTTTTGTTTTGTTCTTGTTAAGCACTTTGTAATGTAAGTTTAGAAAAGTGCTTTGTAGAAATAAGATATTACACACCCCATGTACAGAGTCTATAATTGCCGCGGTCCTAACAATGACCCTATGCTGCATGTCTTCATCCACTCCCCACATTTCCCGTCTCTCTCCAGTTTGTCTATCTAATGAGGGCTAAAATACATTAAAATATACCTTAATAAAATGATTATACTTACAAAAATTATTATTACTATTATTATTATTTGTATTATTATTTGTATTATTATCATTATTATTACCTAATTGTTATTATCATTACACTAATTATTCATATATACATATATACTATTATTAATTATACAAATGAAAGTTCTTATTATTACTATAGTATAATAATAATAATAATAATAATTATTATTATTATTATTATTATTATTATTATACCTTGATTAAACTCAAATTAACTTTGCTCTGGCAGAAGCCTCATAACCTTTTAATTATGTTAAGTCACATTTACTCACAGTTAACTTTTACTCCAGTTAAAATGAAATCAGACCAGGCCAACAGTTTTCATACTTCATAAAGGTCAAAAGTCAACAACTAAAAGTCAGCCTCAGTGTTTAAAGAATGACATACTGTCAAAAGTGATCCTCAAAGGTTACGTGGATCTCTCTGACAACACTAACAATTTAATAGGGCTCATAATTCATTCCCAGGAAGACTCTTACAACGAAGAGACATAAGAACCCTGCATTTCACCACAGCCATCAGTGTAAAGTGTTCTGCTTTATAATCCTGACTGTATTTAACTTCAGGCATGATTCCAGTACGACAGAAGGACTGCACACAAGTTTAAACTTTACAGGACGGCAGCTACAATCAGGAGCATACCTTCATGAGGCGTCCTTGAGTGCACGTCGTGTTCAGGTGGTCATTACTGGGCCCGGCTGTGTATTATCTGCCTGTTAAACTGTCAGCAGCAGAGTTTTTCTCCTTGAGGCGGGTGCTGTGTGCCGGAGCTGCTGAGGAGTTGGTAGCTGAAAAGCACACTGCAGTCCTTGAACAACACCACAGCTGCAGTGTATTTCTGAAAGATAACGTTTTAGCTTCAGGAGAGAATAACACCATGGCTTATTACTCACTTTTTCTTTAAAGTAAAGTAAAAAAAAACACCTTCACTCAACAACCGAAGGATGAGTTAATGCTCTTACTTCCTTTTAATTCAGCCAAGCTAACTAAGATTCAGTAACAATGGGGGATAATGACCAACTTCTATCCAATATTTTGACATACTGATATTAATTCTCCTGGTCATACACCATCATACATACACAAACTAATATGTTATTGCTTTTATTTATTTTTTGATGCAAGAATCATTTGAGCCTTTCATTTCTGGGATAGCACAACTAAAGTGCCTATTGCTTTCAGGAGTGTCATGATTGGGCTACAAAACAAAGGAGGACCTATTTGAAGAAAATGTAATATTTGGTAAAAGAACAAAACGAGGTAAAGAAATAAACGAAAACTTACTATGACAAAGTCCAACCAAACAATCCAAAAGACAAAAGCACAGTAATCACTTCAACCCATGGGAAGATATACCGGTAAGACTCACAATGAAAGGAGACACACAGAAACTAAATACACAGGGTAATCAACACAGGTGTGACAAGACACAGGTGAAAACAATCAGGGTGCAATTACAACTGGAGGGAAACACACAAGGGCGGGAAGTGAAACTAAATCAGACACACAAGAAACATGTAATCCAAAACAAAACAGGAAACACAGCAGACTGTTGTTGAGTTGGTTAGCACGCTAGCTGTGCTACTCTAGAGATGTTGGATGACTGTGTTGCTCCTGTACTTTGAATAAAGACTGAAGTCCTGCAGAACTGATGATATCGCCATCAGTTTAAGCTGTACTTTATGTTTTGGAGCTAAGGTTGTGTATGATAATATGTTAGATCGCAAGCATTAGCAGTTAGCTTACAGCAGGGTCGAGCCTGAATTTCAACCCATAGGCTGTATATGATTGGTGTATCTATGGAGAGACGTTTTGAAGCCCAACGTTGACAGTTTATGCACCAAAACTGTGGAACTTTGCCTCTGGACATCAAAAGAGCAAGCTCTCTGGGTGTTTTTAAAAGTAAACTTAAGACTAACTATTTTAATCTAGCTTTCAATTTGGAGTCATTTATTTTTAGCCATGGACTGCATTATTATAATCATTGTTTTAATAACATGTATTCATCTTATTTATTTAGTTATCTATTTATTTCTTGTATTTATGTGAACTTTTTTTTTATCTTCAACTGATTTTTAATTTAGCTTTCTATACTTACTTATTTTATTGATTTTACTGTATTGGTTTTATTTTATTTTCAAGTATTTTTCATGATCACCATCTCCTTTCTTGTTTTAGTCTTTTATCATTTTACCCATTTCTGTTGTTTTCTGTCTCTCTGTTCTTTTGTGAAGCACTTTGGGCCACATGCTTTTATGTATGAAAGGTGCTGAAATGAACTTGAGTTGAGTTGCCATATTGGAAAAGCTGACTCAACCTAATTTTTTAATTAACCTAGACACAGGTGAAGAGATGGAGTTGAGTCAGGCATTGAGTCTCCTGAAGTGCAGCTACAACACACCCACCTTTCATTAAACTCAGAGGTGCCAGAACAATGCTACTTCAAGTACTGCTCTCACTCCTCATGTTATCTTGAGTGCTATAAGGAAAAATCTCCTAGGCAAGGTTTGAATAAACAAATGAGCCACATACCCCCCACAAAAAAATGTAAACCAGGCTGTGGACACTTGAAGACCTACATATTTGTTGCAGTTCCACATTGGCTTCATTTCTCAGCACTGCACGGTGCTACTTGATGCAGACTGATAAATCTGCCAGCATGTCTGCACACTTCTGTTTCTCTTGCTGCAAAGAGCTGAAATCTTCTGGTCATTATCCTGAATCTCAATGCATGGACAGACATGATGAATAGACACTGACTTTGAGGCTTCCAGACTTTAATTGCATGCCAGCCCCCTCTCAATTGCATTTACTGTCTATTTCTGCAAATGTATTTAAATGTTCATTTATGCATTTATAATTCATAAGGGGTCTATCGTTATAATCATCTCTTTAGTGATTATGTCTGAATATAAAATGTGCAGATGTAGCAGCAGTAACCGTTTTTTATGCTGGAGCATAAACTGGTATGTGTGCATCATACCATCTGGCACATTGAGGCTGAAATACTGCTACATGTTAGTTATACATCAGAGGATTGCTGTGATGGAATACAGGAAGCATAAAAAGAGTAGACTCCCTCTGACATAGTTAGAAATGTTTTTAGAAGTATTGATGTTTTTACTATAATCAGAAGGTTGGAAACTTTTTTCCAAAGCTGCCGGGCAGATGGGTCAGTGCGCAAATGGTTTTAGTTTGAGAGAAAACATTTCAAAGTTTATAAATCTTCTTTTTATTTATAACTTTATAAAAACTACACAGAAGAAGTTACATGAGTTTCAGAGATACAGAGGAAAATGTGGTAAACAACATTAAATACACTGGATAATTCAAATGGAAACACAGAATGTACAACAGAGAGAAATTTTTGCCCAATGACACAAATTCAAACTACCCCTAAACTATCACACATTTATACATACAGCTCTTTTCTACAAACATACATACATGAAGTGTTTAATCCACAAGTTTCACATAATGCTGTGATGAGTTAGCAGGCCCAGTGGAATTGTTTCCCTTTCATAGACCCCTTTTCATAAAAAGAATATGATTGATTTGATCTCTTTGTTAAGACTTAATGATATTTTGGAAAAGTGTGGTCCATGAAATATATAAAAAATTGCAACTTCAAAGTGAGCTCCATCTCTGGAAAGGAGATCTTGTTTCAGCTGTTGATGCTGTTATTTCTTAAATCTACTTGTGCTGCCTCATGATGCCTCTGAGGAAGTCTTCAAAATGTGGAACAGCAGCTTCCTTGGCAGGCTCATCAGCAGCTTTCTCCTCAGCAGCAGCAGCAGCGGCGGGCTCATCAGCAGCTTCTGCAGGCTCAGCGCGGCGCAGGCGACAGTTGTAGTCGATCTCGGGGTCGCAGTCTGGGTCAGGCAGGATTATACCATCCTTGCTGAGCTTTGGAGCCATGACGCCAGAAGGTTGAGCAAACTTTCCACAGTTGGGGTCGAACGGATGGCAGGCAGGCTTGGCTGGAGCTTTGATGTTGGCCTTGGCCTCAGAGCCAGACTTCACCGGGGTGCAGTCTTTGTCATAGTGCACATAGCAGTCGTGGCCCTCCTTGGTCTTGCCGGGGACGCCAAGCTTGTAGCGGACCTGGTTGGTTGATCAATTGATTTGTGTTTTTGTCCAAAACAGATGCAAGAGAAGATAGCAAGTGAAAGCATCATGCAACACCTATTTCATTTCACTACATCATTTAATAAACAAAATAAAAGGAAGAAAACATTAATAGAACAATTTAACAAGCAAGATTAAACTAGATGCGTCAAAATATTGAACTATGTAATCCTAGAAACAGGACTTCTCAGACCTGGTGTTCGGGGATCTGTGGAGCGGGCTTGCGCAGGGCAGCGGCTGCTGCTAGTATGCAGTATGGGTCAACACGGGGGTCGCAGGACAGAGGAGCAGGAGGAGGTGCAGGCTCGTCTTTTTGGGCGTACTCAAACACAGGCTTGGTGAGGCCGGACAGCTTGGTGGCGGTGAGGGGGTTGCAGCCAGCGTCGAAGAGAGGGTTGCATTGTTGCTCTTTGGGAGCCTCCTCTGCGGCAAGGGGAGCAGGAGCAGCGACGTTGGTCACACACAGAGGATCGACTGCTGGGTCACAGCCGGGGTACACCAGGTGGTAGAAGCCGGTAGGAGCCTTTTGGACCAGAGTTGGCATGCAGTAGGGGTTCTTGGGGTCACACTTGAGGGCAGCGTAGGATGGGGCAGGGCCAGGAGCCGGGCGGTAGCCGTAAGCCGCCCTCAGGTGATACTGCAGACACTCCACATCTTCAGGATTGCAGATTCTCAGCAGCTCAGTCTTCTGCTCAGCACTCAGGAAGGGCTCCAGGACGGGGGCGTAGTAGTAGAAGCCGGTGGGGCTCTTCAGGGGCATGGGCAGGAACGGGGTGAGGATGGGGGCTGGGACCTTGGCTGGAGCTGGAGCTGGCTCAGGCTCAGCCACCTGGGGGAGGAGGGGGAAGAGGCAGTAGGGGTCAAGGTAAGGGTTGCACATCCTGACGGCAGCAGACTTAATGGGGGCGGGCATCATCAAGGCAGCCTTTGGCTTGCTGGTGGACTCAGCAATGCACTCTGGGTCATCAGAGTCGGCACAGCTTTTGTAGATTTCACTGAGGTGCTTGAGGTAAAGATTGACGTTAGGACCCTCTTCTGCCTTGTGCTTGTTCTGCAGGAAGGCCATGTACAGACGATCCAGATCCTCTAACTGAAAGACAGAGAGAGGAACCCAGAATGAACAAATGTGCTCTGAATCCATATCATTTACATGCCATACAGAGCTCAGATAAAAATAGAACTGTTAAAATTTAAACAAAGCCCTTGATAGAAGAACAACTCCAACCCTCTGAGGAGGAATGCATGTACTTTTTTCTGCTCTGTGTTTTCTTACTCAAACCACACTGCTGACTCTGAAGCCACAGAGCTTTCACTCTGCTGGAACATGACTTGCATTGCAGAGAGGGCAATGACATATTAATACTTTAACATAATCATGGCCTGAGAAATAAAGTATTTATTTCTCTGAAAAAATAAGGAGCCTACATCAAGAAGAAGTTTCAATCTGTATGTTTGGGCAAAAACTTTTGAGTGCATCTATGATCAAAACAGAAAGAGAGGAACTCGATTGTTGCCTCATTTTGAAGAGGAAAAACAAGTTGTGGTTCAGAGTCCCATCTGGGAGAAACTGAATAATTAATGTGAAACAAACTCCACTCACTCCCTCCTGGTTGTGGCTGTCCATGAAGTACTTGTACCATCCCCAGAAATCTGGCACGCGTTTGAACTGAGGCACAGACAAGACGGGGAGGTTCCTTCTGTTACGAACCAGTTTTGTCAGGCTCTCCATTGCTTCAGCTTTCACATCCTCATACACTGCATGCACTGAAGACAGAAGAAGCGAGACAACCACAAGATGAAGTGTGCTGGTGCTAAAGTTTACAAACCACATGGTCATGATCACATATCACCATTTCATTTATTTTAATAGTTATGGTTATGAACTTACTGGTGCAACTTAAAAATCAAATGTGTTCCAACATACACGCGTAAGAAAATCTTCACATGTTAAAATGGATTCTCATTTGGTTTCATGCTGCAAAACGGTTGGCAAGATTGATCAATTTTGTTGCATCAGGTTAGCTTAGCTTATCATAAGCACAGAAAACCAGGGTCATAGCTAACCTTGCTCCATATATGGTTTTTGAGAAGGTGTTATGAAGCCTAAGTATGGCGGTCACCATATTGGAAATGCTAACGCAACTTGCCTTTTCACAATTTAGAAACAGAGAGATAAAATTGGGGCTGGGCCTTAAGCGTCCTGGCTAACAATTGCAACACACCCATTTGTCTGTCAACTCAAGCACACCCCTTATTAAGCAAATGGTTGCATTACTCTAAATCTAAATATAATCCAAATGGTAATAAATCAATTATCCCCTGTTACAGTATGTATATATAATGGTTGTATGATTTTTGTACCAGGCTGTACACATGTTTTATTCTGATGTAAAAAATTGGCATTTTAACATGGGACCTTATGGGGTTTTCTTGGCTTTCGCAGCCAGCCTCAAGTGGACATTTGAGGAACTGCAGTTTTTTGACTTGCATGTTAGCTTAATTTTTCAACACTAGAGGTTGCTGCTTGGTCTACATGTAAGAAAGCCTGCCTACAACCACCTGAAAACACATGAAAAAATTTGTTTGTTAACACATTAAAAAAAATTATGTAAAAATGGTCAATTAGCAGTTTTACAGGGAGGAGATGTTTTAAGCAAAATAGCTGCTGCTTCCTATTAAGTTCACAGACATGTGAATGTTTTTCATATTTCTTCTTTCTGCAAGACTACAAATATGCCTATGTCCTAAAATACAGAAATGTTTTATCAATATATAAATGATAAATGTGTTGGACCTGTTAGTTTGTTTGTTTTGTTTGGTCTTTGTGGTGTTGTCTTTCTTTTGTTTGTGCCTTGATAAGTTTTAGTTTCTGATAAGTTGGACTTGATGTTTCTTGATATTTGATCTGAATAATGAATAATAAATAACTTCATATTTATCACTACTGACATATTTTACCTCAGCAGTAACAACTTGAAATGAATAAAGCAAAAATTCAACATTAATTCATAAAGTATAGCCCCAGTAGAGTTTGTCTCTGAGTCACATCAGATGAGAGTTGAAGTGGAACACTCACAAATGATTACCTGATGAATACAGACTACAAGAAATAAGTTTATCACTGGTCTATTGAATACCAGTAATAAAGCTCTGAGGAAAAAATAGAATCACAGACTTACAGAAGTCAAAGATGACTTCATTCAAAGCTTTTGGTTTTTTTTTAAAAAAAGCTTTTGTTTTTTTAATTGCTAACCTCAGATTTTCTGTTTAGCATCAAACAGGAAGAAAGAAGAAGCCCTTACATTAGGGAGGCTGGTAGTAACAATTTTGGGCCACTCCCAACCATTTTAAACATTGCTGAGGTGTGCTGTGTGACCTCTGCCTATAAGCATGCAATGTATGCAAAGGCCCTTTTTAATTTCACTTCCCAAAGCTTTTATCTCAGAGCCTGAAAAGTCAAAGTGTCGTCCATATGCCACGTCTCAGGTCCTCACCTTCCTCCTCCTTGTTCTGCTCCAATGGGACGGCCCCCAGAAACTCTGTAAAACAGGAGCAGGAGCCACATTAGCAGCAGCAGGGACATTTGCTGACTAGGACCAGATGTTGAGCTTTCTCTCGACATCAGGGAAAACGCTGAGCTGCTAATAAGCCCCTGGGTACAACACGGCAGGTGCTGGGGCTTTGGCGCCCCAACACAGGCAGCATCCTGCAGATTTAACACCCCCAATTTTTCTTGCAGACCCCCACCCAGACCTTTGCATGCCCAGTTATGCTTTGAACCAGACTGGTGCAGTTTGTGCAAATACTGGGGGCCTCTTTTACCTGTAAAACTACAAAGAGCGGGCCCTCACAATTATCCCTTCACTGTAAATGAGGAAGTTGGGAGGGAGGGGACATGTCTATGTGCATCCCCGTCTCCACATGTGAAGTGTCCTCTGCTCCACCAGGGGTTTTCTTCAGAAGTTTATGACTTTGAGAAAAAAACAGCAGAGTCAGCTGATTATGGCAGAAACTTCCAGACCTTTTCATTTATTAATGTGGAAAGTCTCCCAGAGGAGCAGTGATAGATGTCTTTTAATGACTCTGGAAGGATTATGTAGTACTTACAAGCTGCTTAATGATGTTTTTGTTTCAAACAGACTGGAGAAAAGTGGTGCTCTTCAATCAGGTGCCATGGATGGACGTAAGGTTATAGACAGAATCTTAGAGATACTTAGCTCAGACTCGCAGAGTACATCTTTAACCACAAACAGTGAACAAATAAAACTGAGTTAGATCCTACATTACAGGTAAAAGTCAATGAACTCTATTTCAAAGCAATAAAACAACCCAAGGTGTTATTTGCGCTACATGATATTTTGATTCTTGTGCATTCAAGTTGCATTTTACTGATATCTTTGGCCTGAAAATAGTTTAACCACTTTACACTGTATACCGTAGTTTATCTATAACAGTGTGTCATAATCTACTTCTGATCATCATTTGTTTCCCGACTACTTTAAATGCCCTGTCTTAAGCAAAGAAGTTAAAGGACAATATTTAATTTTATATGGAAGTATAGGTCATATGTTACAGAATTTGTAAGACTCAGTTAAAGTACAACCCCTTCTCTTTTTTACTCAAGTACAGCTCAAACCCACACTTGGTTGAGGCAGATGTCTGTCTAACATGAGTCTGGTTCTACTCAGTATTTCTGCCTGTTACAGGAAGTTTGTCCTTGCCGCTGTAACTTGCTAAATACTGCAAAGTGCTCTGCTCATGGTGGATTAAGATGAGATCAGACTGAGTCCTGTCTGTAAGATGGGACTGGATCTTATCCTGTCTTGATATTGAGTCTTTGTTAATACTTTAACATAGATTACAGTCGAGACCTGCTCTCTTTGTAAAGAGTCTTCAGATAAAATTTGTGAATTGGCATTATATTAACAAAGTATGATTAACTTGTTTCATTCCATCCCTGTCAAAAACACAAAATTACTGAAATAAAGGGTTTGAAAGGTGTCCCTCAGAAAAAGGAAGAAGATTAAATGCATTCAAACTAAAACTACAAATATTTCGGTCCATAGTTTTTGTCAAACTTTTGTTTTTATTTTCAAAAGTAAAATACCAGCTACTTTAACTTCCTCCACCCTGTGAAGAAGTTAAAGTAGCCTTCAGACAAAATATTCTGAGAGGTAGTACCTGCTTTTAACTCTTGAAATAAATCATCAAACCTGAGTCAAATGGTTTCAAGAAAGGGTTTTATAAAAAATCACGGATAGGAGAAGTTGGGGAAACCTGATCTTTATGGACTAAATTGTGTCTCAAAGTTGTGTTTCAGCCAGGAAATGAATAACTTTGAGAAACAACAATAATATACTATTTTATTACTGAATAATGTTCAATAAATGTGAAATGTCAGAATAAAATCCCCTTGATTTCATAAATGACATAAATACCTTTAATCTATCCCTGCATTTGCTGTTACACACATAAAGATGAACAACAATCATGACATAAGAACATAAGTGACATAAGTGTCCATTTGTCTTCAATTAAACGGTTGTGGCAAGGTTCAGATAAAGTCAAATAGGCATTTTAAATAAGGGTAAGTTTTTAACTGAAGGTCTCACCTGGTAATAAAACAATAGCCAGCAGGAATCCTGTGTGGATCAGGAAAAACGATGGTCGACCAATACGAGCCATTTTCAGTTTTTCTGAGGAAAAAGACAGAAACAATATTCAGTGCAAACTGTATCAGAGGATGGATTACACACTGTGAACCTCTGGCATTATAGTGCCAAACAACAATGCAGCTAGAATTGGATTTATTCCTGCTTCTTCTTCAGAGTTTTCAGTAAATTGTTAGAAATGGAAATGAGAAGACAATGCATTGTGAACAAAGAGAGAGCTCCTCTTTAACTGGCTGAAGCCAAAATAAAAGATTTAGGACAGACTGTAATAGAGCTTTTCAGGGATTACCTAGAAAAATAAGACTTTGGTTATGAATATCAGAACATCAAGCAGAGCGACTAAAGTGAACAATGAAACAGGCAAAATGCTCCTCTCCATTACTGCATGGATGGCTGCTGAATTACAGCTGCTGAGCTCAAAGGAGAGATTGTCTTCTGCAGTTTCACACTCATGAATAAATCTGAGAGCTTTGTCACTTTTCAGGCAAAGAATACAAAGCTGCAGCCAGTTTCTGTGGCCCTCTGGACATCACTGTGAACTTTAGTACATGCATCATGCACACCAGTCCTTACCTGCAAAGGTGCTGAAGTTGTGGCCTCCTGTGGTCAGGCGAGGCTCTCTGGTTCAAGCTTCTTGGGAGGATGGGGGCTCGCTGCACTGTGGTCGTCTGAGCTATACGCTCTACCTCTCTGCTTCCCTGTATGGGACGGACAGGCAGGCAAACATTTTTAAGGAGCCCTCTTGATCATTAAAAACAAAAATGCATGTCATATGGCTCCAGCGTGCTGGTAGGCGCTCCAGGATTGGCTCCTGCACCGCCATCCATCCAACCAATAGGGGTCCTGTAATTAGTGGAGGTGAGCAGCATGACTGCTTTCTGTGGAGAAACATTAACAAGGTGCCACTTAGCGCCAGGTTTCTTTCTTCACAGGTTTGGAATTTAGGGCCAGCATACAGAGGGACAGTGTGTATGAGCCACTAGTTGGTTTTGAGATCTGAAATCAACATAGATAAATTAATAAATGACTTAGAGGGCATGAACCTAAAAACTGTAAACTCTTAAACTCTGCTTGAAGCCTCCGTTACAGAAGAATGGATTTATATAGACTTGCCTGTGGCTATCACTGAGGTGGCACTCATAAAACTTTCAGTGGAAACTATGGCAAGATATGATCCTCATGTTGATAGTACTTTAATAATATAACTAATTCATGAAAAAGAAATTATTAGTGAATAAGAAGCAGTAAATAACAATAATCTCTTTAACTTCTGAAGAAATCAGTCGTTTATTAAACCTCCAGTTTTTATTCATGCACTTAATCTCCTTGAGATCCTCTGCACAGAATAACAAGTATTTCCAAAATAAGTCTTAGGTTGCATCAGAATATTGACAAGTGTTTGAGCAATATTGTCCAGGATGACGGGACCGTGACTCCTTTCACTTCTGTGGTGCAATACTGCATCACTGCATCACGGCAGCTGTTGCACCAGCCTTTTTGTTAATGTTTTCAAATATAGTGTTGGGCTTTTATGCCAGAAGTCTGCAGACATTTTTTCTTCGGATAAAGTTACTCAACTTTTAAAAAATTGTACATACTTTATGTTGTATCCTACTTTATAAGTATATTTATTTGTATGGATGACAATAGGAGCACTGCTGTCTACTAGCTTTCTACTTGTTACTCTTCATCAATGTCCATTATTTTTGCTCCAAAATTACAAGGACATTTTTATAATAAAGTCTGCCTGGCAAAAAATATGATTCTGAGTTCCAACAAAGGGTAAGATTCTGTTGGGAGATTAAAAATAATGGTCACACTTCTTTGGAACAATATCAGGAAGAAAAACATTTTGTTTTTCACATCATACCTGCACATGCACGTTTTCTTTCCAACAAGAAACGGAGAAACAGGAGTCATCAGGAGAGGTAGGCTTCATACAGCACACACCACTAATGAGGCTGCTGCTGTGGGAGAGAAAGGTTATTAGGACCAGCATGCCAACACCGCTGTTTGTTTGGTACAGGTTCCTAGTACATAGATTGTGCCACGTAGCATGTGCAGCCTCAAGTTTATGTCAGTTGAATATACAGTAGTCATGGGAGCTACAGGTACTTGCAAAAAATGCCTTAAAGTAGTCAAGCACCACAGCAGACAAGCTTTGAAAATATGTCTCCTTTTAAAACATCTACCTGCTTAAATAATGAACAGAAATGACTGTATCTAAATGGATATATGCAACCATTTTTCTTCAGATGTATCCCCACAGACGTGTGAACACAGGAGGAAGTGTGAACTGTTGTTCATCCAAATGAGTTCTTCTAATTATTTTTAAACTGATTACACTTCTTTAGCCCAATTAACTAAATATGACTGGATATTGTTACACTACGAATCACTTGCCTGTGTTATGCATAGTATGCTCAATGCACCATTTGTACAGTAAGATACAGAGGTTATGTTTTAACCAGTCAGCCATGACTTATAGCTAACATAGTTTTAAACAGATATCTATACATAATACTATATTTAATGATTAATACTTACATTTTGGCTAATGGTTTCAAATATTATATCTCTAACGGTAATAATTACAACCGCTGCTCACAAAACATATAGCTAGCTTAGCGTTCAAACACCTCCCTCTTATTGAAATCACAACATTGTAAGCCACATTTTTCTGAAAGCTTCAAGTTCACGAGTTGTGATGACATCTCAGAGATGGTGTAGCCAATGGACTCCAGTTTCACATAAATACATTGCATTATTATGTCATTGATATTGTCTGTTGTTAGAGGAGCTAAATTAGCTAACATTAGCGAGAGTGCAGCTTGTACAGCTTAGTTTGATAAAGGTTAGCCATGTACGGGAGTAAAAGAAGCCATGCAAGTGTTGATACAGATTCTTTTTTGTCTTTCTCATGTTCCTCCGCGCAGCGTTTTAGCACAAATAAAAACTTATAACTTTTGGTGACCATGTTGCCCTGCACCAGTGTTCTCATTCAATTACCACTTGAGTGCCAAGCCATCATTCACACAACTTCATGATTTTGCATGTTCCATTTGAAGGCAGCATTCATGCATTTTATATTCTTTTTTATTCAAATAGTGTAGTAGATTTATTTGTAACACCACCTCTTAACATATACTGTACAATCACCCTGTTGTAGATTGACTAGAGTGGTAGCCTTTACAAGTGATAATGTCAGAGCAGTTTCAGGTATAATTTGGTTTTAATTTATTTTGAGTTGTGTTAACTCCATCAGATTTGATCTACATTAAGTATCAACTACCTTTCAGTCCTATACAGTCACACTCTGATTTACAACAAACAGAACACTTTGTCTGTTTAGACTTTGTCTCTGTTGAACAGCTGATGGTGACTGAACCTTACCGATGATCCCTACAATTTACACATTTCAGAATAACCGGTGCTGTCAGAGAAGACAAATGGATATTTTCTTCAGCTTCAAGTAGCCAGCCTTAAGGAGAGATGTCTGTCTCTTTATGTGCATGGAAAATTCACAGCAACTTAACCAAGATTTGGCTAAGAACCCATAAACCTGCTCATGGTTCTTATGAAATAGTAGCTCATTAAAAACACAGACTCTTGTTAAAATGTCGGTGCCTGTCAAATGCTTTTATGTTAGCACTTCAGCTGTGCTTTCAGAAGTGTTGTCAAATTAGAGAAGGAGAGAGAATCAACAAAAACCTTTCCTGTGACATTCATGATTTCCAAGTTATAAATCCAAATTATTTTCGTGTTATTCTGATTATTCCTCTTGTGCTACAATGAGATTAAATGTGCAGTTCAAAGAAAAAGCAGAAACACCACTATTGTTAGTATTTTGACAGATTCTGCCCTCTATCAAGAACATACAAAGATCTTTGTCATCTTCTGTCAAACCGACAGATTTCAATAATTTGCTTTAAGACTGAAAACGTGCAAAGTTTATGACATTTCCATCAGCAACAGTTGTACTTTAAAGTGTTTAATAGCTAACTCTTACCTGCAAACATACAAAGTTAAGAAAGTGAACTTGGAACTTGAACCACTGTGCCTAAATAAGGCTTCACAGAGAAGTTAGCATGTCTTTAGACCACTGGTCATGGTAAAGTGATATAAGATCAATGCAAACCTGTCTGCCAAAGTTTTAGATTTCAATTAAATATAAATAATGTCCTTAGATGTTTGCACAAGTTGCATTTTATAATGAAAAAAACATTATTTCTGCCCCCTCTTAGACTTTGAGTCTACGCAATGCCAATATTTTGTGCCAATCTCTGAATCAATTTTCATTAAGCTTATCATTTTTCTATAGTACTTGTTTTGTTAATTGAGCGTTTGATTTATTTTGCTCATCCGAACCAGAGCCATTTAGTGTGTTTACAGCCGTTCACTGCCCTAGGGAGAGTATTTCCGGATTATTAATACTTCTGTCTTGTAGACAACTGTTGGAAATGTCTGTGCTGACCACACAGTTCTCTGTTTTGCTGATTCTGTACTGTTGTTAAAAAGTGAAGTTAGCATTTTGTGCTCTTAAGAAGCCTCTTATCAGTCTTCAGCTTGTGCTGAATCGTAATAAAACACAAATATGCTGTTGCCCAAAAATGTAAATATTAGTGTCCTTCAGATCAGCGCCAAAAGTCTTCTGTGTCAGACACTGTAGACTTTATTTGGTGATGTAATGTGCTGTTGTAATGTGTTGCTCAGATGTGGGCTGACAGCAAAAAAGCCCACATCATTTATTTGAATGCAAAAACTGGCTCCTGGCTTTTCATACTGGCAGTACATATTGATCTGTTAACAAAGCTGTTAACTGTTAACGTTGCAGCTCAAGTACCGACTAGAACTAAGGCAGGAGAGAACATCTCCCCTGTGTTAGCGTCTCTACACTGACCCTAAATCTAGAATAGAATGTAAAATCCCTCTTCCGACCTAAAAAGATCCTCTAGAACACTACACTCCGACATGCAGGCCTGCTCATTGTACTTAAAGTCTCTAAAAATAGTATGGAAGGTCAAGCCTTCAGCTATCAGGCACCTCTCCTTTGGAATCATTTACAAGTCAGGGTCCGGGAAGCAGACACCCTCTCTACTTTTAAGAGTAGGCTTCAAACTTTTTGATAAGCTTATAGTAAGAGCTGGCTCAGGCTTGGATCAGTTTTCAGTTATGGTGCCAAAGGCTTAGACTGCCAGAGGAACTGTCACACTGGGATCCTGTCTTTCCCCTCTCACCTCTGTCTGCCTGTCACTTACTTTAAGTCTTCCTGTCCCATTAAAGTTACTAACAATAGACCTTTCTGGAGTCCCTGAGCTCCCTTGTCTCGTAGACGGCCTCCTGCTGTGGGCATGGCAGACTCCAGCTGCTACAACTACTACTATCCGTCTCACCACTATCATCTATCTCTCTTCATCTCCCTCTATCCCTTTCTAACCCCAACTCGGTCAAGGCAGATGTCTGTCTAACATGAGTCTGGTTCTGCTCAAGGTTTCTGCCTGTTAAAATAAGTTTGTCCTTGCCACTGTAACTTGCTAAATGCTGCAAAGTGCTCTGCTCATGGTGGATTAATATGAGATCAGACTGAGTCCTGTCTGTAAGATGGGACTGGATCTTATCCTGTCTTGATGTTGGGTCTTTGTTAATAATATAACATAGAGTATGGTCTAGACCTGCTCTGTTTGTAAAGCTTCATGGGATAATATTTGTTTGGCTATATAAATAAAGATTGATTGATTGGAAGCTCCTCTCAAAACATCACTTTATCACAATGAGTAATTCACAGCTGTATTTATAGCATAGTTTTGACAGTATTCTGTTTCTGTGAGCAATTTTTCTATTGATTCATCATCATGTTTTGTACCAGGAGACACCTGAATGACTTGTGCCAAAGCTAGAACCATCACTCTAAATGCCTTATTATAACGAGGATACTTGTGAGGACACAAATGCAATCATCAGCTGAGAGGTGACTGATCTACTTTGTGCCATTTGTTTTCAAAGACAAGAAAAATAAAAGCATGTTTACATCAGAAAAACCCATTGAAACCTAACCCATGTATATTACTCATTTTTGACTATCTTAAAAGATGGCTGAGGAAAATTCAAATGAAGACATAATTCTTCTTCATAAATAGAAAATATTATTTATTAACTTAAATCAGTCTCACATAAAGAATCTGTCACAAAAATACAATTATGGCTCTATAACTACTGTACACATATGTACAAATGACACAACATGGCCCACTGCAGAATGTAAGTCTATCACACACTGTCATACAAATAGCTTAAGTGATTGTAACAGACCATCATCTATCATATGCCACCTGCAGCATGCTTAAGGGCGACAGCATGCCCATCACATGTATAATTACTCTCCTAACAGGTGTTCTCTCGCTCACTGAAACCTGCAATCCAGTTTAGAAGCAGTCTGAGACATGAGCAGGATACAAGCTCATAATTTAAACATACCATGTATAAAGGAATCCTTGGGATCTTAAGAATTTCACAACATCTGGAGCTGCTGTCGACTTTTTAAGGATGTTTTAAAAAGCCTGAAACTAGAACGACTATGAAAGGAAATTGTATGTCATTAGACAGAAAATAGATGGTTTGCTTCCACACAAAAAAAAAAGGTTGAGGGGAAAAAAAGGTGCAGAGAGGTGCAAATATCATCCATCTTTACTCTGGAGACATCAAGTCACTAGATGTCATCATCATCGAACAGATCCTCAAAATCTGTGGAAAACAAAAAACACACAATTATTTCAATAAGGTTACATAACAGCTGGCTGTATTTCAAACGTGTCTGCAGGCCAGGCCTTTTGTCATTAAGCAGTGTTATAGGTCAGCGGGTGAGAGGGGTGCAGGGTGATAAAAGTTACAGGATCTGGAAACACTTGAGTGGAGGGTGCTGCTCAGTGGCCTTCCTGTGGGTCTGATGGTTTGTGAGGTCAAAGGTCAGTAGGAGGACTGTATGAACATGCATGGGAATATGTGCCACATCCCCTGTTCCTGCAGAAAGCGCTCAGTTTTTAGTGACTGCTGAACTATTCAGCTGGTTTTGCTGTTGTTGTCTGAGCTGCAGTGTTTTTTCACTGCATGCACATCTGATATTTATAACTTTGCCTTTTCAGATTTCCTTTTTAATATATTTACCATCAACAATTTATTTGGGCGTCATATGGAAACAGATGCTCTGTCTCTTCTTCTATTTGATTAAAAATAAATAGAATCATTATGTTTGTGGTTGTGTATTTAAAATTACATTACCAGGCGGGTCTGTGTATCAGATTTTAGCGCTTGACGAAAATCAAAGTCTGTTGCAAGTCCCCCCCCAATGCAACTGTTATTTCCAGGTCTGAAGAAATGTTACAGCAACTCTACATGTGGTGTTCAAGAGAATTCACATCAAGCTTTATAATATAATCACAGTGAGGGAACATACACAAGCTGAGGAAATCGAAGCTCCATATTTATGTATGGCAGTGGACTATCATTTGATTGCATTCAGTCAGCAAGCATACAGTATGTTGTGAGAACATGAGCGCTGAGTTAGTTTCCCAGACACCAGGACTGTGAGCAGACTGACTGCTTTAAAAGGTGTCATCAAAACACACAAACATAGAAATCAGACAGCACATGACGGCAAAACAACATTTTGTCGACCGTGATTAAAGCCTTCACAAAGAAAACAAAACACAACAAAAGACAGGTATGCTCAAGTCACAACATTCCTTCTGTCGTTCTGCGACTGCTGCTCACATGGACAGAAATATAGAGACAAAGATAAAATACGGAGAAAGAGCACCAGTAAAGAAAAGGAAGCAGTCAAACTGAACAATGAGAAGTTAATTTCTGATTGTTTACACTAAACTAAAGACTTTTATAAAAACGCCCACATCTCTGCAGAAACAAGTGGGAAGGTGCCAGATTTTGTTAATTTGCTGCTGAGGTCGCACTTGTTCAGATACAAATACTGATGTTTCGAGAAGTCCTTTTAGCATCTAATAAAGACACACACAGTAAGTTTATTAGAGAGAGAGAGAAGAGGAGAGACAGTGACGTCACCTGGTCCCTTGATGCTAATCAGTCCCAACCATTGACTCAATGTAGAACAGACACTTCAACTTCATTCCTACCCATTGTGAGCTTTGAAGCCAAATGACCACCTCCATGGGCAGCGCTGAAACCTAGGCATGCGACACTAATCAAAACACGCATTAAACTTTACCGATAAAACATCAAAGATCCTTCAGGTGGGTACAATCCACATCAGAACAGATTCTTGTGTTGATTGGAAGCACACACTTTCAGCTTTGGAAAGCTCAATGACTCTATTGTTAGTGTTTGTTACGTTTCCTCTTGCTCTTCCTCTGCTCGGATAATCCGGTACAGAGCGCTACCTTCAACCAAACTTTTCAAGAACAATTAGCACTTCTACATAAATCAGCTTGATAAGTACTAACTTTATTGAGAGAAACCATGTTTGAGAAAAAATTACTTGATGTGTATTTCAATTTTACACTTAGGCTCTTTTCACTCTTTTCAAAGGTGGGTTTTATGACCTGTACTGCAGCCCGTCAGCACGGGAAGCTCTACAGTCTATGGTAGCAACCTGACCATTGATTGGGAGCTTCACACACTACTAAACATTGGAACATACTGAAATTAGAACATACAGACAGAGAGCACACTCTCTGCAGATACAACCCACTACACACCTTCTCTGCATTATAAGGTACAAATGTTGTTCTATCTTCAGTGACTATTTCTATACAAAACCAGCACAATCTGCAGGATTGCAAATTTTTCGTTGCTTTGGTATCATAACAGGTATTGATATGAATTGAATTTTCCTGGTATTGTATTGAATCTCAAAATTCTGGTATTGTATCAACTCTACTTTCCAGATACATTAACACAAATATCTTCACATATTCAATTTGTCTGAGCAAGACTCATAAATAAACATGAGAACCCATGCAAAAAAATATTGACACAACATGCAGGAAAATAAACTGTGGTCCGGAATATACTTATACTCTCCTACTGTATACGATAAACACACATACACCTGATTCTGCACAACATTACGAAAGTCATTAGCTTATGTTTTTTCTACAGGGAGAGATTATTTAGACTACAGTCACGTACACATGTATGGAAGCATTTGGACGCAACACAAAGTTTTTTTTCCACAGAGCCGTTGTAAGCCTGAATCTTCCTGCCTGGTGTGAAGTGACACAAATTAGCACAAACTGTCACAACAGCTTTACTTTTGTAACTGTGACAGATCTGAACCAGCGTGACACTGATTGTTTATAGGAATGAACATTTAAAATTATTTTACAAATGCAGGCCAGGGGGATCTGGAGCTGCTTCCAATATGCCTGGAGACAGTGAAAAGGCACGCATATCTATCTGAAGGGAATAAAAGCCCCACACTCTAAATGAGCCTCATACATTCACATGCACAAAGCCCCCTGCTGAGAAGCCTGCGTGGAGCCTGTGTCACATATGGCGAGAAGTCGTGGCTGTTTGATGTAGCTGTGCCTCAGGAGAGAGATCACACCACATTATAAAACACAGTTAGTAAAAAGGAGGGCAGGGGTACGAGGAATGTTTCAGGACCAGTAAAGAGATTTCCTGCTGTGGAACCAGCAGCGCTCTGACGCCCAGGGGTGAAGAAACCTCACGAGCTAATAGATTCAATCTGCCCCTGAGTGACAACTTCCTCACTGAAGATGTGAGGAAGACTTTAAATTACCTGAGTAGAAAAATGTATTTGCATTGATACATACAAGTCCTGTGAGAGGCATCTTACAGCCAGAGCCTGTTGTCAGGCTCAGTTTTGAGACTATTGGATTGATTTAAAGGACCAATACAAAATTCAGAGAATCAGCTACAAAACACTGCATCAGATTCACAAATCAGCTATAAATAAGGGAAGAATGTCTAACACTCATCGCCTGCCAAGTCCCTCAGATGAAACACCTACTCCAAAACATTCCCTTTTGTGAAAATTATTTCCACTTGATTAGAAATGCTAGACTCAATGCACGTATCAAGCAGCTTTAAGCCCAAAGTCTGACAGTGCTCATTTTGCAGAAGGAATTTCAGCTTTGTAAAGCCACAAACAACCAGTGGATTCAAAAACGTTGCTACTTATTTGGCAAGGAGAAGTCAAAACAAGGCAATTAACAAAGTGTTTGCTTCAGCAACTACTGGCCCCTAACTCCTCCGAGGTGAAGTCAATAACTGGAGACATGAAGGGCGTTGCTGAAAATTTGCAGAAATAATAATATAATAATAATTAATCTATAGGAACTTCCCCATACGTGAGGGCTCACTAAACTTTTAATAATTGGCTTTCAAAAATCTATCACATTCATTTTGAAACCATGATCAAGTCTAAGTCAATCTAAAAAGTCCTCTGCTGCAGTTCACAAGTTCACTCAAATAAGCTTTGATGAGTTATGTATCTCTTTTATTAATGCTTTTACAAATGTGCATGCATATTTTCAGTCAAACTTGGGCTTGTTTATATATGTGCATATTGAAATGTCTGATCAAGAAATAGTACACACACAGCCCCTGGGGTATTTTCTCCATTAATGAGGGGTTTAGATATGTCTGCTGCAGAGAATTTCAGTCTGTGGGGTGCAGAGATGTTTGAAGGAATATTTTACCATTGAAGAAGTCAGAATGAACTGCCTTTTCATTGGCAGCCAGGTCCATCAGCAGTCCTGTGCTTCCCCCAGCCTGCAGGAGGACAAACATGCAGCTCAGAGGCACAGTATATGGATTACTTATTTCGATGATGCAGCTGTTTAATGCTTACATAGTTTATTTTGGGCATTCATACTCCTGGGTGGCTTAATGTGTCATGATTTATGTGTTGTTTTTATTTTTATGAAATTTTGACATGTCATGACACTAATTAGTAAAAATATTTTCATTCGAAATGTGAAATGGTGAAATAAAATACAAGGCCTCAAAGTTGTACTTTAACACAATATTATTTACTAGCTTGAGCAAGGTTACTATTATCCGACGAGTTAAACAAGCTTATGTTAAATTTGAGTGTAAACTTTTATTATTCTATACTTTTAATAACTGCAGTCAAGCGTCTGATTAAATGTATGATGGTATAATAGCTATATGAGAAGAAAACGAACGCAAAAACTCGTCGTTTGAAGTTTACTAATGTAAGCTCGCTGTCAGAAAGCCTCACTATGCTGAAGTCATAGGCTGAAGTGTTATCCCACAAACCTCGTCCAGATCCACGTACGGCCCCGCGCCCTCCGGGAACATCTCATCCACTGCGGGCTTCATCATCACGGTCGAGTTGGACTGATCCTTAAGTGGCATAGATGAAACAAAATAGAACGCCTTATCTTCAGTTTTTCACGAAATGTACTGCTACAGATGCTAAAGGTATTGTGGCGCCACGTGAAAATAAATCCGACGGGAAAGTGAAATCAAATCACAAGAGTTCCGCTTTAAGTTTTTAGATATTTTTTCATGGATAAAACAGTGTGTCCGTTTATTATTTTAAATCGTTGATTACATTTTTCTTCATTTCTTTTTTCATTTTGCAACCGATTTATTTTCATATGATATTATAATCATTGTTTTAGTATAATTACAATGATTATTATTTTTATTAAATATCTATTTAATTGCTTATTAACCCAGCTAGCAGTGGAATGAATGTTCCCACTACATTGGCTAACATTTCCTATAAGTTCTGATAATGTTTCAAGAAAAGGTTCTGAGTGTTATATTCAAAGAACATCTTCAGGATGTTTATCGGTTTTAATAATGTTCCTTTTTTGTTAACTATTAATGAAAGACGAACATTTTGTCTTTAACATTCAGATGATATTTTGATAATATTCTTTAGGTAACAGACACAGTTTTGAGTTTAATATTCAAAGAACTTCTTATGGATGTTTATCAGTTTAAACATGCTCCTTTTTTAACTATTGATGACAAAAGAACAGTCGTCTTTAACATTCAGAGGATTTTTTGATAACATTATTTAGGAAAAAGATTATGAATTGTTTTCTGTAAAATGATCCATAATGTTACTTAACAACAAAGAAGCAACATTCTCAAGCAACATGTAAAAAAAAGTTTTCAGGATGTTTCTAACGCCTGAAATCACAAAATGTTTTGTATAAGAATATTCCGGGGATATTTAATTAGAACAAAGATAGAATGTTTTATCTTTAACATTCAAATGATATTTTCATAACATTCTTTGGGTCACAGATTATTTAATGTTTTTAGAGAATGTTACTAGAGAACATTCTTTGAACACAAAGCAAACTTCCCCCTGAAAATGTTAACATTCGATTGAAACATTCTCTATAACATTAACAGAATGTTTTAGAACAAAACATTGCTAGCTGGGACGCTGTCGAAAAATGTTGTATACTTTTATACTTTCAGTCAGAAATATGTCTTTTTTGTAATTTAGTCCCATGCATGTCTCAGATAACATTATGCTACTAAAACAGGCCATCAGATCTAGAGCCTATGAAACTAAACACGTCATGATTTGGATTTTTAGTTTAATGTTTAGAAGTCTGTTTCCCTGCTGTGTGTTTTTTTTTTTTTTTGTTTGTTTGTTCTCTGTGCTCCTTCTCAGAGGCTGGGCGTGGTCCCCAGATGCTGGGCTCTCCACTCACCTGTGATCCATCTACTCCGGATTAGCTGCCACATATAATCTCAAGTCTTCTCCCCATTTGCTGTCAGATTGTTACCATTCCTCTAGTGGTATAGTAATAGTTTTGTGTTACCTGTAGCTTTGTCCTGAGCCTAACAATTTGCTCTTTTGTCTCCAGTGAATCCCTCCATCAAGCCTCAGCACCTCACCACTTGTTGCCAAGCCTCAGCCACATCCAACGCCTCTCAACTGCCTCAACTCAGCCAGTTTTTCCACCTTCATTCACGCCTCCACTATCAAGCCTCTGGGTTTACTTCTACTCTATTCATCAGCCTGTTCATTAAAAATCTCCCTGTCACAACCTTTATCCCCCTTATGTGGTTTGCACTTTGGGTCCAGTTGAAATACTTCATTACAAACCATAACACACTTTGGTTCATGTGGTACATTACTGGTTATCTTTAAGCAATATCAGGTAAAAAATGTTCTTCAAAAGACAAAATTTGACATGGATCATCTTTGTCTGCATTTCCTTTTTACTCTGAACTGAAATCTTTTTCACCAAGTGGTATTTGTTTTTCAGTCAAAAATGGAACCAAATAAGAATCCCATGATGTAAGTGTTAAACACTTTAATTAGATTACTCACGTCTCCACTTTGCAGTATACTGTTTGTAATCAAATTTTGGCCAATCTATTAAGTGTTCTATTTAATTCTGTAAATGAAACAGGGATAATTGTTTATTATGACAAAATAGCTTCTGTGAAAACATTATCCACAGGTTTTAATAGCACCACCAGTGATGATACGTTTCACAAAAAGATGGGTTCACTATGACTTTGCATTAGTAGTTCTGCTTTTCTCCGTCAAATTCAACAAACCATGATAATGTACAGTGAGGCATGCAGTTATGTTGTACTGTAAACATTTATATAGTCATGACAAGGCAGAAAGATTCCAAACATAAAGAAACTGAGTAAATATGTTAAATCTAGCCTCCAAGTCACAATCAGCATGAAGAAAAAGTAAAAGATTTCTTAAACATTTTTTTCCCTCCTGTCATGAACTGCCTCAACTTGTTCTGCTCTTCTACAGAGTTTTGTCACAGCCTTGCTGTCTGCTAGCAATCATCCTGCTCACGTCAATGTTATTTTTTGCAAAGACGTCTCTTGCTTTCTCAAGAGTTGATTCTGGCAAGGTTCGTGTTCGGCTGAGGACCCATGCAAAGTCAACGTGGAAGAGTCTCAGGATGTCTGTGCAGGAGTAGATCACAGCGGAGTTCACATAGTCGGTGGACAGGATCCAGTAAGGGGAGTATGGAAGCACTGTGAAAGCAAGATCAAGACCTCATTTTTTTCTCTTCATCCAACCCAAGAGAAATAGTGATATCTCTGACATGAAGTGGGGAGAGGTTAAAGGCCATTGGCATTACATAGAGACTTCCTGAACAGCACACAACAGTCAGCCGTCAGTCTACATCAAATGTCTTCCTCACCATAGGAATAACTTATCCCCAGCTTGGCCGGATTCTTCATGTCCTCTATGACTCCAGTCCTTCTATTTTCCTCAGCTCTCCTTTTCTGTTTCAACCCAGAAATTTAAATTTCATGTCACGTAAAGGGATATACAAACCATGGAAATATTACCTCTTGACCTCACATTTGCACAAAGAAATTGCAGATAGGACTCACAGTATCTCAGAGCTGACCACCCGAATGGAGCTGTCCGTCGTCAAAGTGAAATTGGTTTCGATGCATCGTCCCTTCTCAAACTGGGCCGGCAGCTTGGCAATTTCAAACCATCTCCCCATGAACTGAGAGGGCAGGAATACACACGAGAGTTCAAAGACAATTGAGAGCACTGACAGAAGAGAGTATGAATAAATCTACATGTGTTAGTGGAGTCAGGGAAAATGTGCAGCTTTATTTGCATCTTATGCCAGTCAAAACTTATTCTTCTTGACATTTGAGATGTAGTTGTTATAAAGAACATATATGAGTCCCCTACATTTATTTAACAGCTTTATCTCTCATTGTACCCATAAGTTTTATAAGAACTACAAATTAGCTCCACTTTGACCAAGTTCAGCAGTAAAGCATCCCTTTCATAGTAATAATAATATAGAAGCATTTATGAACAGGTTTTTAGCATACTATAACATAAAAGTAAATTAATATTTGGCATTTAAAGTGCTGCATACACAGGGTGTATGTCTATTGGTGCCAAGGGAAGGATGTATAAATGCTTTAAAAATATTGGTATCTGCTACCAACTACATTAAAAAGTGTGAGGCGCAATTTTTAACATACGAGTGCACTGCTTGTAAATGCAAGACACCTCACCCTCATCTCAGATTATGATAAAACAAAGTTAAGATAGTAATAAGTAATATGCCAAATCCTTATAAATGATGTCCCCTTCTTATAGAATAAGAATTGCCACAAATATAATCTCCTACACCGTTAATTTCTTACTCATTTTCATAGAATTTACTTAAATAACAGCTGATAAACTGTACTGTGTTTTTTCCAGGAAGAAGAAAGACCTGTCAGCAAATCAAGTCATCCACACCTCATCATGAAGCCAGGCTCTACTCTGGCTCATTTCTGAACAGAGTAGTCTGTACCTGTTTGAGATTGAAGGCAGTTTGAACAGTTGGATCTGGACATGGTCCCCAGTGAGGTACCTGAGCCCTCATAAGTGGAAGGATAAACGCAAAAGCTAGAACAAAAGACAACTTCATGTTGCAGACGAGCTTTGGGTACCTGCAAAGGTTTATCAAGAGAAACACAAATCAGTTTGTTTTTCTCTGAATATAAGAACACAGAATGCAAATTAATAGTAGCCTTTCTATAACAGAATAGTGAATTGTATTTCAATAACAAAATCTCTTGTCTTACCCCTGCCTGGAGGTTCAGATATAAGTTCTCTTCCTCGGGCAAATCCTGGTATTTGAATGTGAGATGTTGCTCTCCACGAGCTCTTCCAGTACTGCGACTATGTGTCGTCAATGGGCGTCTTTGTGTGGAGCCAGATTTATTTCAGACATGAAGTAAACTATTAGTAAAGTGGAGTCATGGGGGACGTATCAGGGGAAATGTTATAAAACAATCTGGGTGTATTTCTGCCTTAGATTGACAACCATGTGGATTTTTAGGTCATTAGAAAGGGATGTCAAAGAAGCAAAAGATCTTTACAAGACACGCCACAAAAAGATGTCGGTTATATAAACATATCCTGTTTAATATCAAATCTAAAGAAAAAAGAGAAGGTCTCTCGAGTCTTTGTGAGGTTGAAGGTTTTTCAAAGATCCTAATTCAAAAATATTTTTTCCAGTTCAGGTCACAGTAACTCAGGCCACATGTGTCAGGTAAGTATGTATCAAGCTTTCTTCTATTGCTTGACTGATGAGTATTATTATGGAAATGGGTTTGAGTAATTTAGTGAGAAGAAAAGGTCAAATTAAGATTGCCAGGAGACAAGGAGTACGGTAACTATGCAGAACTGCTGAGTGTCCTGCTTTTGGTTGCAAAGAAGATAATCACAGTCTCCTGGTTTAGGTCACAGCCCCCCACAGTCACACAGTGGAAGAGTAAAATGAAGGATGTTTTCTATATGGAGAGTATCACTGCAAGATTAAGGTTAAAAACAAATATAGTCCAGATGAGGTGGGCATCTGGCGCTTCATCTCTTTTCAGTTGTCTTTCTGATGGACTGATTTGTAAAATACTGTACATTATTAATATTTTATTACATTAAATTTTTTATACTTTATAGTTTGTTGTATCTATTTCTATTACTTCTCTAGTATTTAATTATTATTATTGTTTTTTTTTTATTAATTAAGCTAACTTTTTTATTATTTTTTATTTTATTTCTATTTCTATTTATACATATTTATTCATTAATTTTGTATGTATTTATTTTTTCTTTATTATTATCTATTTTCTTTCTGACTATGGACTTTTTTCATCTACTTTTTTATGAGATCTATCTCTGAGTTTAATGGCTGCATTGCTGTTTTTTGTTGTGTTGGCTGAGTCCAATAAAACTGTTGATATAAAAAATAAAAAAAAGGTCAAAGTTCAGATTTTCTGCATTGTTTTTACACCCAATTACTGCTCTGTCTTCACAGTTAACCAATTAATCAGCAATTAACACTACCATTAGTTGCAGTGCTACATATTACAGTGTACAGTCCAAACTCATGCTGAACAGATTATCAAACACAGTTGTAAATATATGATGTTCTTACAGGATACATTATTTAAGCATTAGTAATCCTTTGATTTTTCCCTCCTGTATCATCCTCAGTTTGACATTTAAGGTTTTTCACTGCTATGAATTTCCAGAAGAAAATCAAGTTTGAGCCCAAATGTTCAAATCAGACACAAGTGGGTCAGGTAAAAGTTCAGCAGTGGTCAAGGGCTGGCATGTGAACCGAATCAGGCCAACCTATCTAAAAGTGCTTGAGGCAAGCAAATGTGATAATGAGAAAAAGTAGGAACATGAGAACAAGTAGGCAGGGGAGGTCAGATGATGAGGACAGGCAGGAGAGGGAGTGGAGGGAATGCAGACCAGGACGAAGCAGCAGGATGTGACAAGATGAGAGTGTGGCAGTAAAAACAGAGCAGGTAAAAATCAGTCTGTCTCAATGAATTTAAATAACTTTTCAAACACGATTCCTTAGCCCACATGTTTCAGTCATCGTCTAATATTTTCTCTCAGTTTGCTGTGAGCAGAATCCCTTCAGACTTTCTCTCTGTGGTGGATTTCAGGTAGTTTGACAGGTGATCCTGATGCTGTCAGTCAATGCTGCTGGAAACCGAGGACTCAGGCCAAGTACACCTGGAGTACGCCTGAGAGAGCTGGTGTGGGAGTATTTTATTTCAAACAATCAAAGGTTGAGAAAGTGTTGATTGCAGATGACATAGATAGAAATGGGGTGTTGTGTATTAAATCATTGAGTCCTAAAAAGTGTTAAATCATCTTTGGGTGTAAAGTGTAGATATGTGTGCCCATGATATACATATAAATAATGGAAATGCGGAATAATGCTGCAATTCAGCACTTGGTTTTGTTTTGGACACCAGAAGATGCTGCTTGCTGTAATTGAAGAGCAAAAATATCTGCAGGCTTCATTGGACCCCCAGGTGTATTTCCTCATCCCATGATTGCTGATTGGTCCCAAGACTAAATGTCACCCTCATGGTGGGGCTGGAGAAAAAGTCACAGGAATCATTTGAATTATCCTCCAGGGAACCAGAATATTTCCTGTAAATCTGAAGGCAATCCAACAATACATGACATTTTGATCAGAATCACAAATGTCAGCTTAGCGACATTGGTTGACAAAAGTCAGGGGATCAACAAAGTCATCAGGATTCATCCTCTGGGGAACATGAATATCTTATCAGAATTTAATAGAAATCCATCCAGTATTTGTTTTTATATTTGGGTTTCTCTCCTGAAATGTTCAAAGGTCGCTCTCAGACCTGCAAAGAAGAAAGCCGGGTATTCTTTTCTTTGGTATTCAGGAGATGTTGTTGCTCCTGCTGTTGATTTTGGTGTGCTCACAAGTTCTTCAAATGATTTATTTCATTGAGATATTAAGTTGGCACGATTGGAAAAGGCTGAATCTCTGCCAACCTAATCAATTCACAAAGTCTGGAAGTGCTCCTGCTGTGGTAAAAATGTAAGAAACATGGTCACGGTCCAAATCTATTAACCCAAATATTCAAAATCAGTGTCTTTTATAACCTGTTATGTAAACATCAGTCCCTGTGCAGTTTACCACCACTGTTAAACACTCCAAACAGTTTAACCAAACACTGCTGATAAAATGCAAATATCACTAAATGTTCTGTGCTGTCGTACAAAGCCCCCACAGCTACAAACAAGGTCAAACGAATGAAGAGAAAGATCAAAAGGTTCCATTTCAAGCTAATACACTTCAGAGAGGAATAACTTGTTAACTGCAGCCTGAAACATCAAAGCCTGGCTGAAGAGGAGGTGGTGAGTTCTCTCCCCTGGATGGAGGCGATGAGGCTGACCGTTCAGTGCATGATCAAGGAAAGAAGCAACCTGCACTGGCACACTCGCTCACAGATTCAGCAAGAAATATTCAAAGTGGAGGGAATATTAAAGAAGCAGATGAGATGCAGACAGTTGCTCTGCAGCACTTCTGCTTATATATGGGCTGTACTTGTTTTGATCATCTGCTGTTAATGTAAAACCTGAGTTTCTGTTGGATTACCTGGAAAATTACTGTAACATGAGGGTGCAATGTGAGGTGGTTGGGTCACTCTTTTAATAAGAAGCAGCAGGATGAAGACTGATAACTTTCTCAAGAGCACTTTATTGTAGCCACACTCTATCGGCATAACATCAACACTTTCTTGTCACTCAATCTTATGTCACATAATCAACCAATCAGAGGCTAGGATGACCAACATCCAGGTAAACATACTGAAAACCACATTCAATATATTTCATCGGACTACAAATGCTGTAGAAATTATTCTAACATCCTAAATAAATACTCAAATGATAACTTTTGTAAACATTTATGTAAATAGTTCACTGTATAAATAATGGAAACATATTTTAACCTTAACTCAAACACATGAATTAACTGAAATCATGAACTGGCTCTCCTGTTTAAGCCTACACTACAACAGTGATAATCAATTAGGTTATTTTGTATTGGTCTACATAGCTATTTCTGGCAAGAGTCAACAAAATCATCATACTGTGATGATTTTAGTGTGAGATTTTGTGTCATAATGTACTGTAGGTGGCGCTCTTCCCTCTGCTTTCAAAGCTACTGCTACTGCAATCTCCATTCATGTTGCCCATTGTTAAACTTAAGGAACCAATTACAGCCAAGTATACCTATCTCTGAGGACATGACCACTGACCACTAAAGGGCAGCCCCTTCTACATACACTCTCCTGTTTGCACTGTGTTCAGACTCATACCTGAACAGTCTAGAGCCAAACAAGGGCACTGTGAAGGCTTGATGCTGATAGCAACCCAGACAATAACTGATGTGTGGCCATAAATAAAATACAGTATGTAGTATTCATCAGCCTGTTTTTGTAGTTTATAGTTATTAAGGCATTGTGAAACAAACTTTCCGATGTCGGAGTTGGGAGTGACAGCCAATCCAAGTTGACCGTGTTCCAGTTATGAGCTGAAACAACTTGTAAAATTGTTTAGCCATTAGCTCCTGCTGTTGTAAACATTTTTAGCCAATTCCAGGTGATGACAACACTCTATTTAAATTACTATTAAAATACTATCGTTGTAATTTATATTATTACACAGAACAAGACTGAGTTGCAAAAAAAAAAAACACTATCTAAAGTACAGTATTTTACTGTTGATGCAGGAGGAAGCCATCTTGGATTTCGAGCTGAAGTTGCTCAAAGTTTCCAAGTAAGAATTCCATCTTCAGAGGCTATTCCAGTTGTTAATTCTGACTGGTATCTTCTGATATGAAATGGAAAGCAACATTAAACTGACAGAATACAGTCTCCCCCTCTCACTCTATGTATACTGTTTCCCTACCAGTACTGCTAAAACATCTAGTAGTTCTAAATAGGGACAGCAAAGTCAGATAACAATTCACTTCAGGTTGTCTCCAAAAATATAAAAATGTCAAAAAATATCAGATGAAGCAGCTATAAACTTTATGACAAGTGCAGCTTAAACTTGGGCTTTTCTATTTTGAGCAAATGCAAGATTTGACGACAAGAGTTAGGCTGTATCCAAAACCATATACAAACATACTTGCTACTACATACCCAAAATATCTCTATCCTGCATCAAATGTCATCATCACACACTTCCAGCCTGAGCTACGATAGCTAAGCTAGCACGCCTGCTAGGCTGCATATAGATTTAAATGAAAAAAATACAGACCTTTATTACTTTATACATTTATGTAGATATTCGAATTCATTTTTGACCACTAATTAAAAGTATGACTTACATTTGCACCCTGCGTTTACTACCTGACAAGTTCCCCTACTGAATGTTATGTAGAGCCATGATGCAGTTTGGGGTGAGTCAATATGGCTAGTGCCCTACCATATTCATACTTGAACATTTTGACCTATCTAGTTTATTTTACTACTGTGACGCCATAGTCAGGACAAATAGTGTGATTAGTATGGTTTGTGGTTTTGATCACTGCCTGAGCATATCAAACTTTCTTTAACTAATTGATTTGATTTGAAATGGCAGCTAATTAAGGTGATCAGTCCAGTCTGCCAAAATAAAACTGTTAGCATTAAGTTAGAACCAGTCTTTTTCCAGCTGTGACAAAACTGCCTTCCATATTGAAAATACTTTATTAATAATAATAATAATAATACATTTTATTTTTATATCGCTTTTCAAAAACTCAAAGACACTGTACAATTGTTAAAATCAACAGAACTTTATTCCAACTTTATTGGAATCTGAAATTTTCAACAATCTAATGTTCATTTCTTACATCCGTTGATAACCAACCTGTGTTTCACAATCTCATGCCACGTTCAAAACACTGTAGTATTCTTAATGGTGTTGCACCACATGAACATGAACACACCTGACTAATAGGCACACTGTCCGCTACATGGGAGACTCACGTGTCACATAGTATGGGGTTACACTAAGGTGTGTTGCACCTGTGTACACACACAGTGAAGGTTAAACATGTGGAAGTGAAAACATGCCCTAACATATGTTGTAATGAACAGACAAAGAGCTTGAGAATATTTCCTGCTGCTGGAGGACAACTTAGGCTACAACATATCTGACCTTTAACCCCAACTGAATCCATAGTATTTCTCAGAACTGGTGCAGTCTTACTGTAAGTGTTGTTCCAAAGGGGGAAAAGAAAGATAAGATACATTTCCAAAGGTTGCATTTGTTATAAAACATTTTTATTGCAGGAGATTGATTATACAGGATCTGTGTTGCTGTTCTTGTGTCATACCTATAAAAGTACTTTAATGGTAAACATGTTTCTCTGCATGAGGGTGCTGTCATCCAAACTGCTACTGCAGAAAGCTCCTCTGTGCTTTGGGACTCTGGTAATAGATATACAACAAAATGTGTCCTCTGATATATTCTTGGTTTGGCATTTCTCGACAGCTGTAGTTGTAGGAGGATGACAAGAAATTCAGTGAGTTGAGGAATAATGTGCAACAAAAATTCCCCCATCTGGGATTGAACAAGAATTATTACATTTCATAAACAGGTTTCCAAACCTGAGAATATATTAGTATCATATGTATGATTCATTTTGTATTAACAAAAGTTTATCAGAGGTTTTGAAATAGTCTCATACAGTTATATTTTGCTGTTAGAAAATGATCAATTTGAATTGTTTGGGGATTTTCCACCTGTGTTTGTGAAATGACAAAGAATGACGAAAAAACTCTCTGAGTTGCATTTCAAGGCATTTCAAGGTTCACCAGGATGAGCGAAAATGTACAAAAGAGCAAAGCAAGGTCAGAGATGAAGAGATGTTTCTAGCCTTCTTGACAGTAAACAGAGTGTTGGTTTCTGTTGTAGTCGCACAAACTCAACTAACACCTTATATTCACACAAGGTTACTGACAACAGCCACAAAGCAGCTACAGGAGAGAATATCTTTAATAAGTAAGCCCCCATCTGCAACAGTTTATTCAGTCATATTTTCCATTTATATAACCATCGTACATTCCTGAGACGGATGAGTCGCTCATCGTATGTTTACTGATGTGTTATCACCACAATGACAGCAGACGACCGTTTGGTGAAGTTGATAGATAAGAAATCCACCGCCTCCCTTTTCCCAGTAGTGGTCAAACATGCCCGAGAATGTTTCACTTTGGAAGGTCAGAAAAAACTAGTCATCTATCAATGATTGATGGCAGTGCTGAATGGCCTTTCTTTTTTTTCAAGTGCCATTCATTCAGAACAATTGAGATCTTAAAGAAAGATTTACAGATTTAAGACATTCATTAAAGTTCAACAACAAAGAAATGTGAGTGAAGCGAGGAGAAATATTAAAGGTTTTGGTTGTACTTTCAACCCCACAGAGTTAGCACAAATTGAAGGTGATTGCTCTAAGTCTTTGAAATAGTTTCAAAATTAAACTTTTGACTGTAACTTACACACAAACACAAACTCAGATGGAAGTGTCTGACTCATGATTTCTCAACTTTTACTTAGGTACAATCATGCCACATTTTTGGTTGAGCACTAATTAGCAAATAATATCATGCTAACAAGTTAAACAAAGTCAACGTAAGCTGGTTTTGGTTGCATAGGTCACATTGTTGTTGACACATTATTTGCAGCTCACAACAAGCTTTTGGTGGTGGAGAAGCAGAGATCTTAAAAACAAAAGGTAATCATGTTTGAGATGCACAGGTATCACTTCCCCTTAGTATAAAGCATTTAAGTTTGTTGTGTTTTATATGGGCCTGACACCTGCTGAAACAGTGCAGACCAAGATGACTTAGCTTATAGACTAGCTAATGATTTGGTAAACAGTGCTATGTGATTCAAATTAAGTTAAAAACATAAATCAAGCTGCTTTAATAGAAAAAACAATGAAATCTCTGTCATATTTTAAGATTAAATTCTAGCATTAGGTCAAAGAATTTATCTGTGATCTGTTACAAAGCACTTCCCTTCTTTGGAGGTAGACATTGTTTTAATAGTGACACTTTTTTATGAAGACTAAGATTATAAAACAAAGCTCTTATTCTTAAACACACTACCCAAAGCTAAATGAGGTTTTAAATGTTGCATTTAGGGTCATAAAAATGTAAATACTCACTGCCATTTAGCTTCACATAGTGATATTTAAACTGTTGTGCATTGTGGGTCCTGTAGCTCTTTGTCTGATTCTGTTTCTCTTCTATTGATAAACTACAAGACTTCCTCACTTGCTCACTTATTTCCAGTGAAAGCATTTGAAAGGCCCTTTCAAGCTCTCTGTGAGAGCAGGGTGAGAGTAAATCCAAAGGCAGAGAGCTGCAATCAAGGAAACCAGATGCACCTGTGGCTAATTAATCCCTATTAACAACCCTTTGTGTGTATGTGAGTCAAGAGCACATGAGGTTTATAAAGCAGGGAGATGCAGTCAATGTTCCCCTGAGACTTCATCCACGTTTGACGAGTTGGACAGAGTGGAGGGAAATTTGTATGTTGTGTTTTTTATTGATAAGAACAGTGTCTTGTTGATGACTGCTGTGGTAAAAGAAAATCTACCCAGCAGAGACATGAATTCTGCTCTTCCCATAGTTTGTCTTATAAATGTGGCTGTGTTGTACAAAATATGGAGGAAAATGTCCTGCCAGTTAAAGCAGTGAATGTCTCTTATTCACTCTGTTTTCAAAAGTGAGATAAAAAGGAGAACGGCACTTTAGTTTTATGGTTGAAGTTAATGATCTGTAATTTGCAGCCCACCTCTTCATTGAGGTAAGATCATTTGGTTGAATAATACCTACAAAGGCTGTGGGTGGTTTCTAGCGCTCAGTCAGGGCGAAATGTTTTCTTCACCCTGTGCCAGTGCCTTTTTTTGCCATGCACAAAGGTACAGTTTGCTTTCAAGAAGGACCATTGGCTTTTCAGTTTCATTTATTTCCCATTCTTCTTGATTGAATTGTGAATTACCTACAAAATTAGGCTAATGTATGCATAGTAAGGCATCCAAAACCTGGGTTCAGGGGATAATTTGGAGTACCAGGGGTGAACATGAGCAAAGACTGTCATAGGCCAACTCTCTTTTCTATGTCATCAAGAAACTCTCAACCTTGTTCATCTTTAACAATGTATACATTTTCACCCTTTCTCTTTCTCTAATACATTGGCCACAAATGAGGCAAAAGCCTTAATGAGGTGATGCAAGTACCTGCATATGTCAACATTTCCCTCTTTCTGTCAGGAAGTTTCTATGAAAAAAAAACCTCTACCAAGCACTGCAATCACATGTCAGTCAGTCAGACAGCTCAGGTGTCAGTGTGATCGGTGGATGGGGAGGTAGAGGGAAAGTGCTCAGAAACTGACAGGTTTTATGTAATTGCATCAGAATCTTGCTTAATTTTTGATGCACCACAACAGCCCAGCATGCTTCAGCTCTTGTGGTCCGTTTAGTATGCAGGAACGATGCATTTTTTCAACTATCAACATGAAACGTGCAGATAAAAAATTTATTTAGGACGATTTTGTGAAGCTGCTTCTTAGCTGTTCGCTTTAACCTTAAGGAGTCCTCATTCCTTCCTCTCCTCTGTGTATGAGGTATTCATTCATTTTCACATATATCCACATTGTTATTGGCTCTGTGTCCATTTAACAAAGATAAACAAGTTTCATTGAGATGAACGCACACAGAGATGAATGACATAATCCACATTTGGTACTACAGAGATAAGAAGACAGTTTAACTGTTTGCACACCTCTTCATTTGAACAGGTGTGAACTCTCACACATTCACTCCACCTCCTCATCGCATGCTTTTACATGTAAACACAAGAGGAGGGGTAAAAAATGTGTTCGATGATGAAACCGTGGGTGCTTTGTTCTATAAAAGACCCCTCTATCTGACAGACCGGCACTCAGGTAGTATTGTTGATTCCATACAGGTGAGCGGACTGCAGTCATGACTCTTCATCTTCTTAGTGTCTCCTCCTCTTCTCTTTCTTTGTTAGACCTCACCTAATGCTTTTATCTTCACTGAGTTCAGGGGATCTCATGAAGTTTTCAGTAGTTTCATTGTTTTTTTTGTTCCCTGTAGCCCGTGTTGTGAAGATGAAGGCCATGCAGGTGATTTCTTTGACTCTGCTGTGTGCTGTAGCAGCCAGCGCTCAGGTCCTGAGGTGGGGAAAATGTCCCAAACCCCCAGTGCAGGCCAACTTTGATTCCAGCAGGGTGAGAACTCAACTCTTTTTCTTCTCTTTTCTGTGACCTATCAACATGAGATTTGAAGAATACTCTTGAAATTAAACCACTGTGCCTTGTCTTTAAATAACAGCTACATGTTCAAAATTAATCTAAATTTCTAAGTGTAAATCTGTATCTCCTGTTCAGTACGTTGGTAAGTGGTTTGAGATCCAGAAGCTGCCAACACAGTTCCAGAAAGGCGAGTGCGGCACTGCCACCTACAGCCCAAAGAGTCCTGGAGTCATCGGAGTCCTCAACAGTGAGCTTCTGTGAGTTTTTTTTTTTAAAGTTTGTCTCAACCTCCTTAAATAATGTAACTACAATTTCTCGCTCACTGCTCTAGTCACATTTCATGAAAATACACTTTTTAGACCACAAGAAATAAACACTTTTGTTCTGTAAGTTCAAGAAATTGTTTGGTTTCTTTTGGTTTGGCTAAATTATTATTTTGGCTATTATTATTTTAACCTTGATGCTTTAAGTCTTAATTAAAGTCCTCAGCCAAAATCTGTAATCATCTGTAATCACACAGTCAGATCTTGTATCCTGTTTCAAGTGAATAAAGCAAAGCCAATAGGGATAAGCTAAGAGTATAAGACAGATTGGAATTTTAAAAAAGAGAGTATCTGACAAGAAATGTTGATTTACATTATACATTTTTCACAATAAGGGTTTGAATGTTTCTGCTCTCTTTTTATTCCAGTGAGGATGGAACCATTAATTCTATCGTCGGCTCTGCCAAGGTCAAGCACCCCTCTGAGCCTGCCAAGCTGGAGGTCTCCTTCACTGACAGTAAGAACTTATCTCAAATATATTCTGGTATGCCAGTCATTATAAAAAAGTTCATTGATTCTCCTTCTCTTCTCTCCAGTTCCATCTCCCCCCGGTCCTTACTGGGTGCTTTCCTCCGACTACGAGACCCACTCTTTGGTCTATGGCTGCACAGACTTTGGCCTGTTCCGCATGGAGCTGGCCTGGATCCTGAGCAGAGAGCCCACCATGTCCGATGAGACCCTGCAGAGCGTTCACAGCATCCTGTCTGCTGCTGGAGTCAACGTGGATAAGCTGGTCGCTACCAACCAGGATGAGACTTACTGCATCCCCATGAACCAGTAACCTGAGATACTCCTGTTTCAGCCTACAGGACTATGAGATAGGGACACTTTGCCCTGTCAGCATGTCAATGCAAAGTGCAATAAACCTGTAGACAAAAAATGCTGTTTGGTGTCCTTTTTCCCTTAAGCATTAGGGTACTGAACCATAAAAACAAAAACATACTGCATTTTACACAATTTTACACACACTTCTCCAAAGTACACAACTGTTATTTTTCCAAAGGACTTATAACACTGAAAAAGTAAAGAAACATTGATGGAGCCCAAATGTGCTTTTCATCATGTACAGGAGAATAATTTCTTTATCAAATATTAAACAGTGTTTTAAGGCCTTGGGAGTAGGAATTAACACTCTGAAGTGTTGTAGGATCATTATCTGTACATATTAAAGTAAAAGTTTGAAAGAGCAAAACCTGACCTGTACCTCAACCTGCTTTTATCTTGCTCCTATGTTTGTTAATGTTGCATTTGAAGCTCCTGTGAGGATTTCAAAGTGTTTATGTGATAGACTGAGCTTCATACTGATGCCTCTATATGATCAATTAAAGTGCAAGACTGGCAGCAGGAGGACTGATTAGTCCTATGAAGTAATGGCATGCTGCAGAAGTTGCAATTTGCTCATGGTTTCCAATGAAAATGTTCATGTTGAGTGATATGTTTGATTATTAAAAGGAAGCAGAATGAGATTTTCATTAGGAAACATTTCTGTCACGTGTACGGGACAAGATCAAAGACACGACAAGTATCTCTTTGTCCACAGGGGGCGCCAAAATCCACACAAACCACAACTTCCTCTGAGTAGCTTTCAGAAATGTAGATCAATCACTTTGTTTTTTGCAAAGTGCTCACGTACTGGTGAATTAATCTTGGGGTCTCTGTGAGTAATATTTCAAACTGTCATCAAAACCTGCCCTTAATGAAAATGGTCATGGGGTAACTGTTTTAATGTTTGAGTTTATTGATAAATGATTGATTGGAAAGAACATACCACCTTGTGGTGTATTATGGGTTTATAGTAAGTAAAACAGTAGCTATTGCACTTTAAAAGGATTGTTAGTGACTATGATAAAAATGAAGTGTTAACAGTGATAAGAAACAATATTGGCATGCAGAAGCTGTGAATGAAACAGATAAAAGGACATTTCTAGTGTGTCTATAATCAATCAATCAATCTTTATTTATATGGCGCCATTTCACAATAGATGTTATCTGAAGACTCTTTACAAACAGAGCAGGTCCAGACCGTACTCTATGTCATAGTATTAACAAAGACCCAACATCAAGACAGGATAGGATCAAGTCCCATCTTACAGACAGGGCTCAGTTTGATCTCATCTTAATCCACCATGAGCAGAGCACTTGGAAGCATTTAGAAAGTTACAGTGGCAAGGACAAACTTCCTTTAATAGACATAAACCTCAAGCAGAACCAGACTCATGTTGAAGAGCTGAGACTGTGATGGGGTTGATAGGTGATAGAGGGAGATGAAGAAAAAGAGAGATGGATAGATAAATGTACATTACTTATGTTAAGTATTTGCCAGCAATAGTAACTTTTGCATTGAAGACACGTTTGACGTTTTTCCAACAGTTTCTCTGGTATCATTCATTATGAGTTTTTGTTAGTAAAATAGTAAAAGTACTTGATTTTGATTGGACGTTACATATCAGTTCACAGTAACAGTCTATTATTTCTTGATAACAGACCAGAGTTAGAAATTACAACTCATTGCTGGATATGGCTGTAATCACAGACTTGAGAACATCCTCTACAAAGTCTCCACTTATACCTCTCTAGAGGAGAAGAAGGAATAAAAGCATTCTTTACAACCATAAAAAGCAATGATCAATATCCCTGAGACAGCTAAATGCTGCATAAGAAGTCTTTTGATAAAGGTTAGCCCTGGACTGCAACTCACAAAAATGTCAAAATATAAAGCTTCATAAACTGAGCTTTCTCCGTTTATTTTTTAAGGTTTAGCATGCAGTTTTATTTTCATAAACCAGACATACTGTGTAGAGGTAATGGATATCCTTACTCTTAAACATTTATTATTAAAACATTCTACTTATTTACTGTAAAAGATCCAGAAAGCACTGATGATGTACAAATAAATGAAGGATTGAGAGAATAGCAACTGTCGTAAATTTAAAGGCAAATTAAATGAGCTGTTGAACGAATTGTAGGCAAGTTGTTCTGAAGTTCTGAAACAAAGTTGGTGGTGCAAACAGGTACTCAATTATCAACATTGTATTTCATCCAGAGAAGATACAAGAGCCTTCACTGCTGTGTAAATAACTTTATTACAATGACTGAGTACAGTGAGATGAACACTGAAGGCCTGCTCCATCTGTTTACTGGCTCATGGCGCTGCAGAGAGCTGGGTCCTGGTTGGTGGTCAGCAGCTTGTCCACTTTGACTCCCATGGAGGTCAGGGTGCTGTGCAGATCCTCCAGGGTCTCCTCAGGCAGGGTGGGTGTCCTGCTCATGATCCAGGCGAACTCTACGTGCAGCACACCGAGGTCAGTGCAGCTGTAGACCAGAGAGTAGTTGTTGTAGTCTGTGGACAGCACCCAGTAAGGGGCAGGAGGAGAGACTAGAGGAGTGGAGGAACAGGAAGGTCAAATTAAACAAAGATCTCTATGGATGAATTTTTGTGTTTCACTGAAAACGTCTTTGGCTAGAAATCTTTCGTACTCCTGGAGAGTTTTAAAATCAGTTCTTACACTCAAAGAAAGAGACCAGCAGCTTGGCAGGCTCAGATGCATCTTTAGCATAGGCAGAGCCACTGATGGAGTTGATGGATCCGTCAGCACTGAGAGAAACAAACAGTTAAGAGATTAAAACACTGACAGCAGTAATGCAGGAAATATTGTCCTTTAGGCAGCAAACATATTCATACCACAGTGTAACTACAGCTGTCACAAGTCTGTGGTAAAATAAAAATGGAAAATTGTACCACTTAAATGCAATATTGTTCTGTAAAAGCACAAAAGTTTCATGAAATGTACTTCAGTTCAGGACTGTGGTAAAAGTAATTTGTCACAGTTCATCTTATTTAAGTTCAGGTTTTTAAGAGCAGAACACACATTTTTTTCGTATAGAAGAAATATATTGTTTTTTGAACCGTTTCTTGACCAGTTAAAATATTACATTTTTACAGACTACAGAGAGCAGCCCAAAAAAAGTTAATCTAACATCCTAGCTCGCCTCAAGCTTCGAGATACATGCAGAGTACTCACAGCAGCTCCTGGTTCAGGACTCCAACGACTCCAGGGCTCTTCAGGCTGTAGGTGGCAGTGCAGCACTCGCCCTTCTGGAAGCTATGTGGCAGCCTCTGGATGTCGTACCATTTACCAAGATACTGCAGAGGAAGCAAATGGAGCAGGAGATCATCAAATTCAGTTCTTGGTAATGACGAGTTACACAATCATGAGGCATAAGAGGCCTTTTTTGTTGTTTTTGTGTCTCTATGGATAGTCAATTTTTTAAGGTTTAAAAAAACTCCTCCCTGTTCCTGCTGATCATTTTCAAGTAAAAGATAAGACCAATAAGATGATTAAGAGGTCTGGTATTCACCCTGGTAGCATCAAAGTTCTCCTGCACAGTTGCCTTGGGGCATCTTCCTGGGGAGATGACTTGGGCGTTGGCTGCCAGAACGGACAGCAGAGTGAAGGAAATCACCTGGAGGGCATTCATATTTTCTCTACAACCTGCAGAGAACAGCAACAAGAAGCCAAATTCAGTTTTCAAAATACATGAAAGAAAAGAGTCACCAGTGGAAAAGCTGAGGAGAACCGGGCCTTCATCCTGCTTACCTGAGTTCCTGGGAATCAGTGACGTTGTGAGTTTTGACGGCGTTTATATACATCAGTGTTGTGTGTCCTGCACACCTTCTTTTCTAAACATTTACATGTAAGGCTATCTTTGGGAAATGATGTGAGAACTGGCACCTGTTGAGATTGTATTTTGTGTTTGAACAGGCCTCTGACAGAAAACAGATGACTGACAGATTAGTGTAGACATTTAGTACACTGACCTTGACTGCTGTTGAAAACACTTTATAGAAAACAAATATGTATGGTTAAGTAACAACATACAGTATATATTCCTGTTAGGTTCTATAGTTATGTGGGTTTACAATGTTGTATATAAAATCAACTAGTTGTTAAGAGTATTCTTTAGAGGGTAACTTGGTGCAGATAGATGGATTCTCATAGAATTTGTGACAAAAATGAAGCAGATGCATGCTTATGTGATTTATAATACCTGTGGCTCCACATTTGTCAAGTTTCTGGTATCATAAAGTGCTATCAATAAAATGTTTTTGTGCAAAACAACAACAACAACAACCGGCCCATTTTCTCCACCTTCCTTCCAACACGTGAATTTCTGGACCGGCAGCTAGGCACAGAGTAACATAACGTGTTTTTCTCTGTTTTGTCTGTTCTGAGCTGCTGTTGAAACATAATGGCGGTTCATAATGTAAGCTGCTGCGAGGAGACCTGCTCCTTATTTAAACAATCATATACTTATCCTAAGTTTTAAGAATAAAAAAAGTTTTATATTGGTGATTATTCACTAATTTTAACATTTTTATAAATATCATATCTCATTTCCACCAAATCCGTTCTGCTAAATGCTGCTAACTTTTACAGACTGTACCTTTAATTTCCTATAATTTTTCTTTAACTTGGCTTTTCAAACAATTCTTTATCCCAGTTGATAACAGATCTCACAGCATTACTGTTGCATAGCAGCTGTGTTCCCTATGACTCAACCACTTTAACAAGCACATCAAGTAATTGACTTCTACAGTTGTACCCATTGAATAACAAGTTCTATCTGAAGGTATCCCTCCAAACATGAAGACAAAATCGTTCTGAGCTTGCTAGCAAAATAGATAATTAAAGATGGCAGAAAATATCTGTGTATCAGCACTGCCAAAGTACAACCGTTAGCATGCTTGCACACTTTGTAAACTTACCCTGATAAACATGTTAGCATGCTTAACCAGCAAAGATTTTAAAGATGACATTGGGCTAATACTTTTTTTTCTTCACAGTGAGCATATTAGTGCTAAAACACGAAATCAGTATGTTGGTCATTGTAAACAAAGCTTGTTTAATATGTCAACAGAGGGCTGTGTGCATGTTAGCAAGCATTAGCATTTAGCTGAAGAGACTCCTTACAGCATAGGAGGCATACAGAGGTTGTAGACCCTATTTTTTGTTAATATATGCGCAATTTCAGCGTCAATGTTGAATCAAGCTCCTTAATCGTTTTACCTTTTGTATTTTCTTCAACACTTTGTAAAACATTCTCTGAATCGTTTTTTGTTGCTTAATTAAAACCAGATGTTCGATCAGTTGTGTTGAAACCGAGACTGAATGAGGTGGTGTATCTTCTTTATTGATACAGATGTGAAGATACATAAGGTAGATAAAATGACTCCACTAAACCTTCTGCACTTTAAGTTAATTGAAGTTTAATTATTTGATAAGAAAAATTTGATGAGCATTTTCAAATAAGAAACTTTTGACCTTTCAGTTCATGGTTAGGCCTCCTTCCTGAGTCTAAGACAGCTAAGATCTAAGGCTTTTCCTGGTATTTCAGGGATTCATTATCCTGAAGAATCCTTCTATAGGATCTCATGGTAATCGAGACCTAAACAAGATTTCCTCCAAGTGTAAAAGACGTAATTCCTCAACCTTTGAGGGATTACAGCTTTGGTGCAATTGTCATTTGAAGGGGAAGAATCCAGGAAATCCAGGAGATCCGGATACCAGATTGTTACTGCAATTAGAAGATGGATGGTGTACGTACCTGAGCCAACTCAGTGAATTTATAGCTGGGCCTGTTCTTGAGGTTAAACCTGCTCTGATCCCTTTGCCTCACTGTGACACTATAATGCTGGGTGCAAACAACATGGACTGAAATCCCTTATAAAAAGCTTACACCTGGGATAGTCTTAAATTAGAGGTTTAAATGTTCTAATGCTCTGTTCTCTTAATTCTTCAATTCTTTATATGTGTTTTTTCTGGAAAAATGGTCAACTTGCTTGTCGTAAAGGAAATTGTGTTTTTTCCCTTTTTTGTTGAGAAGTTCCGCAATAAATCTTTACCAGGCATGTTGGCTGATAACTAACAAAGCAATGCAAATGATTCGATTTGTACACAGTAAATTGGAAACTTCAACATTTAAGAGATTTTATTAAATGTATCATGCATTGTTTTTCCTCGATCTCTGAACTTTCAAGGTATACTTTTAGTTATTGTTTTACCTTAAAACACATTAATACTCAAAATATTGGTACCATGTCACAAAAATCGACCTATATATCTTGCTCTCGCTGAAATATAAATATTAACCTATATATATGCACAAAAATCGAACACATGCTATTTAAGCTAATGCAATAGCCTCTACATGAATATAATATTTAAAGTAAATCTAGTGGTTGACACTTTCGTATACTTAAGTGTTATTTTTATTTCTAACTTTTTTATTAGACTCAGCCAACATAACACAAAACAACAGTGTAACCATTAGACTCAGAGGCTGATATCATGCACTAATATTTAATTGCAATAAAAGGTCATAAAAGTAAAAAGACAAAAGTAAAAATTAAATCAAAAATTAGAATTGGATAAATAGATATATACAAATAAATAAATACATACATAAAAATAAAAATAGATTAAATAATTAAATTAATAAATCAATATTATTTAAGAAATATAAATAATTAAAATATTATAAATGTGGAAGTATAGTTGATATACATACTTTCAAATGGGATTTGTAGACTTGGGTATTGCTTCTTTTACTAAGTTAAATGATTTAAAACTACTTCTTCTATTGTTTAAAATAAAGAAAAGGTATTGAGTGTTGGTCCTCCGCACTGCACTGCAGGAAAATAACCCAGCTTATTATAGCTAATGGTCAAACCACAGCATGGTACATAACAGCTCTTATATGAGGAATCAATCTACACACACACACACACACACACACACACACACACATACACACACACACACTGTGCATTAGTCACAGTGTAGGTGTGTGAGGGTATATACAGTAATAAGCACACGTGAGACCACTCAGTGTCACAGTGTACCCATGAACTGTTAGAGACCATGTGCACATTTTTATGTCTACACTCTTCTTAGAGAGAGGACTGCAGAATAATGAGCTGCATCATTACCTGAAGATAATCTCGACCTAGCAAAGAAAAAAAAAAACATAAATACGAAGAGTAACAGGCTTTCAAACAAGAGAAGAAGAAAACCTAATCCCCTGCTCTGTGAGGCTGTGAACAGGGGTAAGCTAACTGCTAATATCAGCATACTAACAAGAACACAATAAACATTGATGCAAAGCAGTTATCGTTTAGCATCTTAGTTTAGCATGGTAGCAAGTGCTGTCATGTTTAGACCGCAGAATGTATAAAACATGTACGTAGTCTCTTTGATGTCACCCACTGGTTTCTGAAGCAAAATTTTGAAGTCTATCAACGACAGCTGCCATATTGGCCTTTAGCCTCCTCACTAACCTTGGGTATGCAAATTGAGCTTAACTGCATCTTCCCTCCAGATTTTTATACATGGACGCATGATGAGTCCTTTGAATCAGTCTTAAACCTTAAAGATGGGACACCATTTTGCTTGGACTTCTGTGTTTTCAAACTCTTGATATGAAATATGTTCTATGATTCTACCTGTTTATTTAAGTTCTGACCAGATGAAATCTGTGCATTTCTTCACAACAGCCCTGCCTTCATTCAGGATCCTTTTTGTATATTTTGTTTAAAGGGTTTATTAAGGTGATCATTTGTGATCTAAGTTGTGATCAACCATTAAAACACCTGACAGTATCGTACCTCACAGATCACAATAAGTATAATGTTTAATCAAGACCTCCCTAAAGCATTTCCAGTTTTGACTGTATATTAAGATGGACTGCATAAGTGTTGTAATACAAAATACTCCCTCTATATAGCTCCCTCTACAGACTGGCTGCAGAAAAGGCCATAAACCCTGCCCCCTTCATTTTAACAGATTGAACATGGATCAAACTATAAAACTGAAATACATGTCATTTACATGTTTTTTGAACATGGTTTCTTTCACCATAGTTAGTTCCTATCATGCTTATTAATGTTCAAGTGTTCATTAACAAGTTATTTGACTTTTTTAATGATTGGCAGCTCAGACTCAGATGAGGCTGTCGGAGGAACGGGGGAGAGAAAACATAAAAACACGAACACAAGAATCCTTGAACTTTCCATAGCCACTGGTGTTTGCTTCAAATAAACACAAGAATCTGTTCTGCTGGTGAGTGCACCCACCTGAGGGGTCTATGGGGTTTTATAAGTGAGCTAAATGCTTGTTATAGTTAGCAGAAGGAGTGTGATGTCAGTCCTCAACTTCACCCACCAGATTGCTAATGCGCATGCCTGGGCTCCACGAGCACAATATGTCAGCACCCTCCAATCTTCACATCTCACAATGAGAGGAGCATGGAGGCACGGTGTTTAATAAACAGCTAATGGTTTTGACAAAGATTATCACCTTGTGAAATGAGAGTTTATTGCAGATTTGCAAGTTACAGATGCATTCACTTTATTCACTGATGAATTATCGTGTTTGTATGTTTCAAGCACATGCATTTACTTCTAGGTTTCCTCCTTCTTCTGTTTTTTTGTATGTTTCTTATTTTGCAAACTGTAGAAGCAGATAGACACATCACACAGACCCCCCTTCATATCGTGTCTGCTGTTTAGCAGAATCTGCCCTCAGCCCCCCCACAGTGCACACCTTGCTGCTCACCCCGCATTAAAAGCAAAACATCATTCAGAGGAGTGCAGGCCTGCATGCTGTAATCAGTGGGTGAGCACAAACTGTCAGATTAAGAGGTCTGAGAGGATGATCCAGCCAACATTTAGTCGGATTTCAAGCAAATTACCAGCAAGCATGTTTGGGTCAACATTTTTGGCTCCCTGGTGTGCTCAATACTTGCGACAACCAAACTGGACATGTGAAGAAAAACAAAAACAAGGCTGATCTGCTGGATTTTGAAAATCTACCAACAGCATCGTGTAGCTTCTCTGCATGTGGCCTCAGAGCTGTTAAGGAGGGGTTGGCCATTTTGCCACTGGAAAAGGAAGCTAAGCATTTAGGTGTCTTAACTATGGTCTAAAGTGCTAACAAGGGATTAGTGAGGTAAACGATGAAAGAGGTTTAGCACTCCATGCTTAGGACCAGTGCTGCTGCAGTAATTACACATCAGTTGCAAGGTGCAGCAAGCAGTTGGAAGGGAGATCATAGTGATGTCAGGACAGGGAGGGCTTACCGCAGGAGATAAGGCCAGCTAATGGAGATGAAATGAATCAGTATTTAAAAGGTCTTTTTTAGTTAAGGCAGTTAGCTGGCAGCAGACAGTTGGCTGGTTGGAAGGAGGCCGGTCAGTTGGACCTGAAGGAGAAACAGTACGGAGTCTTTCTGTGAACTCTCAGAAGATTTTTTTTATATTTTTGACTCTGTTTTTTTCTGAAGTTAAATTAAAAAACTGCCTCTAGCTCTGCATACGGAGGAGAACTTCGGGTGAGTCAAATAAAACTTCCATTTTCAATATTCCTTTATTTTTTGTGGCAGAATTGTTTTTTTGTATTTTGTTGCATTTACTCTGCAGTTCTTCGAAAATTACAAAATATACTTTATTTCTTATGACTTCTATAATATCTTCACACACTCAAAAATGATATACTAATGCATTAATGTGTGATGAAAATAAATCAAAGTAACCTTGAAATCCGCTTACAGTGCTGACAAAGTAATTACTTTTTTCTTAAAAAACAATGCGAAACGTTGAAACAGTAAATCTTGTTATGTGAATTGTAGGCAGTAAACCTCATGAAGACTACAGATCCCTCAGCTTATGATTAAACTAAAGGCCAATGCGATTATTAAAAGAACAACCTTGAAATCTGGATAATTACCCTCATAATTAGCCCAGATTGTGGGATGAAATGAAAATAATGTTATGATGACTTATTTTGTGGTTCTTAAAGTGCAGTAAACGGTAATAATGTGTCTACACTCTACTCTGTACACTCATTTATATTATTTATAACTTTGCACATTGTCATGTGAGTTTATGAAACTTAATCTAACTTTGAAATTAATACACCCTGGGTTTAATAAACAGCCATCATATAGTCTAATTCCGCTGCATATAACTGGCCGAATAAACATGGTTTAAGCATGTGTTTGTTGTGTGAGAGAGGATTAGGAAGGACTAGACAATACTTCTGTCTTGTCTGATATGACCTCCTCAGGGTTCCATCTCAGTCGTCAGCAATTTTTCCCTTTAATTCATTCTTATAATGAGATTAACCAGGCAACAGCAAATCCAACGAGTCCAATCCCTGGATTTGGCAGCTGTGTCGTGGCCCTTGCCTGTCGAGGAAATATGACTAGAGTATCTCGAGCTCACTCCAAAGATGACAGATACACTCAGTAAAAGAAAAAGACGAAAAGCTACTTCAAGTTTTTTAAATCGTGATGCTGCTAAAAGAATGCAGAGAAAGAACAGGTTTGGATGTGCAGAGTTACATTGGTTGAGTCTCAGGCTACTACTTGACTTAAGAGACTTAAAAGAAAAACTAATCAAAGTTTTAGCTGCGATCGTACAGGTCTTATGAAGGATTCAGGTTCACAGAAAGCTCTAACTACAGAGTCACAGAGATAAACATTCAAATGTCAAAAAAACTGATGATCAGACAACAACATTCAACCATTATTCTAGAGAGACTTACAAAATCAAAGAGTCTTTTAAACACTGAGATAAAAAAAATCTGATATTGTTTCTGTAGCACAAAACTGACTCCAAATTCTGCATAATGTAAACATCGTCACTTTACACACATCATCAGTATACACTGTCATAAAAGACTTGCAGGTTCAGATGTTTTTTTAAGCTTATCTTTTATTGTTATGCTTTTTTTATCCTTCAAAATATCCTTATGCACACATTGTTTCTAAATCTGTTTTGCTGCATGTGGAGTTCATAGACATCTTCCAAACCTTTTTATTGCAACTGTAGTGAGGTTAATCCATCATTGAAAAAATGTAATGTTTTCTGCAATATCTTGAGTTTTCATACGATACAATAAGTCAGTATTTTGTTAGTTCAAGAAAGACCAAACACACGTATCAGGGGGATACAGTCACATCTTGAGAGACAGAGTGGAAAACAGTGTTCCTGTGCAGCAGACAGGCGTGTTTGTTAAAGAGTCTTTGGGGAATGTGGGAAAAATCAGAAGATGTTATTTTTCAAAGACTGCAAAGTATTTATGATTTTGGAAACAGGGGTCTAAACTCTATTTTCCAACTGGCTAATGTTTATGCAAGGATAAGCAACAGTTAGTTAGCAAGTTTCAAATCTTTTATTCCTTGGTTTACATCTAGCTAGCAAGACTTAATCATAAAGCATCCTGCTCTTACATGCACTTCAGCTTCAACAGAAACAGAGTCCGATAATCTTGAACAGTTTTTAGAACCCTAGAAAGTGTGAATCATTAATACCCAGGGCCCAGCAGCTCAGGGCTTAGAGCCCACTTAGGAATTAGAGAGACATAAATGTTGAATAACATTTCTTCTCATTTGCTGATACTGATTTTTATGACTTTGGCAGAGAAGTAGGTGGAGGCAGGGTGCATGTGTTCGCGCCACATAGCTCCACATAAACCGATTGAATCCCCAGATTTATCCTCAAGGTGTTTTTAGGACATCCTGGGAGCTAATGGAGGCTAATAGGCTTAGCACTTAGGGTGTATTGTCCGGGATGCTTACAGGCAAGGTTTGCTGAGGGTAAAACTCTAAACGTGCGGATTACCTCCAACACATCCCTTTAAAGTGCTGTATAGCCAGGACTTAGCTAATAGGATCCTGGGGGTGGTGAGGGCCTTGAGAAGGCGGGGCTGGGGGGGGTTGGATGAGCTGGCAGGGCACTCTGCAGGCAGGTCAGCAGATGTAGCTAGCAGACTGTTGCAGGGTTAATAGGAGGATTACAGCCCTCAGATTAGATGGGCTTCAGAGGGAACTTGAGTGACTGCAGATAATGCACAAGGTCTCGGGGCAAATCTTGTGGCGGCATTTGTTTGGGGGAGGGGACAACAGAGAAATATGTGCACAGTTAGCACAAAGACATCAACACAAAAATTATGAATATAAAGGAACAGAAGTTGAAGGAGTGGATTGTGGACTTCTTATGCAGCAAAGATTGAGTATTTTTAAGTACCCAAACACACATTGCACTCTGGCCCTGGGTCAGCAGACGTTGTACAGTACAGTATCATATTTTCTGATGGGGTTTCTGCCATGTTGGCGTCTAATTGGAGGTGTCCAAGTCAATTGTGATTGTGCACACAAGCTGCTGGCTCAGCAGAGAACTATATGCCCATTAGGTTGTATGACTGTCTCTCTGTGTATGTGAGTATTATAACTGTACATGTATGCTCATTAAACAGGCAATGGTAATAAAATACAAAGAACTTAAAAGTTGATGAAAAAAAGTATCCAAAAGAAGAAGAATTTCTGCTGATCTTGACACTTTTAACAAGTTAAAATTAAGGTTAGGATTTGGTATTAGGTGTTAAATTTAAGTTAAGGATAAGGGTACGGTTAGTGTTAGGGTTAAGGTAGGTTTAAGATTAATGCTTAATGCTCAGATAGAGGTGAGAGGTGGCTCTGAGGATCAAAGGTGAGAGGATGAATCGAGTCAGTGTCTGTGTGTGACTGAAATCTCTGAAGCCTGCTTATTCTGGTCTCTTTTCTGCACTAATTCAGACAAAACTAGTACAAAATCAGAAAATAGGATACATGGTGTCTGCCACAACCATAAAATTTCCCTCTGAGCTGATAAATAATGTTGAATTGATTAAATAAAAATTGATGCAACAGAACAAAGTTCATTGAACAGCTACAGCTCTCAAATGTAAAGATATTTGCTTCCCTCTAGTGGATCCATGAGAAATTACAAAATCTATTTATCCACCAAGTCTAATTTGCTATTCTGTAAAGCTGCAATTTATGGTGTTATATTATACTAACCAATTTGTTAGGGTCGTTCTTGTTAGTTGCTGTGATGTATTGCCCTTTTTAACAACAACTTCCTCAACTTTCAGGTGGAGGCCAAAGTTTGCTGAATGTGTAATGACCCCACGAGAGCAGCTGAGGAAGATGACAGCGCTGGGAGAGCAGGGGGCTTTGGATGAGAAGCACTGGTACCGTCTGGTTAATGGCATGTCTGCTGGAGGTGAGTGGAGACATTGGGAAGATGAGAACGCATGACAGCATCAATATTTTGAAGTTAAGTCTTAAAGCTTAAAAAAGGGGGGAGTGGATTACAAGAATTTGCAGACATTCAATTTGAATGTTTGTATTTTCCTATCATCAATCTCTCACATCCTTGTAGTCTGAATTTGGGTCCAACCAGGAGTTCTAAAAGGTTACATCTTTGTGACCTTGTCTACCATATATTGAATCTCATGAATTGTCTCCTGCTTTTAAAGTCAGAACATTTCTCAGGGTTTACAGCCATGTGACCCTTGGTGCTTTTGCCCCTTCTCTTGCAGAGGCTGAGGCAGAGGCAGGAGATGATAATGAGAAACCAGATGGCCATGGCTCCGCAGATCCTCACACAGGGGCAGCAGAGGTTACAAGGAGTCCCAACACAGTTTGAACCTCGCTTCATGGAGAGGTCTGCACCTGACTTTATACTTAAATATGAAGTTCTTTAACAAAGTAGCAGCCATCAGGATGTTCACAGCTGATAATCTGTCTGCAAAGTGAACTGACTTTCTGTGCTTCTCTTTCTCAAGGGAGCTTGTTCCCCCTGCGGAAATGGTAGCTTCCGAGGCCAGACAGATGCCCATGGGGCCTCACCTGGGTCCACCTCTACCTCCACATGCCAATGTCCTGCCTGGAAGAGCATTCCCAGGAGCAGGTGAGCATTGTTGAGAGCATGTCCGAGCCTGAGAGAATTACTGGCCCTGTGTAGAGGAATGTAAACGAGCTCTAACAGCCTGCCTCACTCTTCACTCTTTCTTTCCTTCTCTCAGCTGGCTATGGCTTCTTGCCCTCTGAGCCGATGGAAACAGTTGCCCGGCGACAGGAGCTCATTCACAAGCAAAACATTGCCAGGTAGTTTGTGCAGAGGATTTTTTTTATAAAGATAGACATCAGAGAAAGCTGAATGAATAAAACTGTGACATTTCAAGCACTTTAAGGGTAAACTGTATTCCTCTATGCTTTATTGGATGGTTTGGATCAAAGTGAGACTGTGTAAGATGCTGGTGAATAGTGAATGTTTTTAATACTGTAGATATCAGTCTGCATGGCCCTTGTTTGGAAAACTAGGCCATGGTACCAACACAGATAGGCACAGCTGTGGTCCAGTAAACCATCGCCTCTTTTTTTATGGTTAGCTTCTCCTCTATACAGACCTTCCTGTACCTGTATAGACAGACCAGGCTATTGTTGTTGACAAATTTGATACCAAAAGACCCGCCCCTCCTTGATTATGATAGGTGGGTGATGGAGAGTTGACTCTGACGAGTGCAGAGGTATCTCAAAGGTTTAACTTTGTTCAACTGAGAGTGCTGTGAGCGCAGCAACAAAACCGCAGAGGGCAGTTTTGTGCTCATAGGACACTTAGTGCAGAAAATCACTGGATTGTTTTGGTTTTGTTCTGAAAAAGGGGCTGACAGTGCAAAAAACACAATCAGTGTACACAGACGTATAGTCTTTTCGGCCGATAAAACTATATTTACATGTAGCATTGATATAAAGGCAAAAACTATCATCATGTGTCAGACTCTGCTTGGCCCCCATCTTGGATATCTTGTTAACATCAGTGACGACTGCAGTGTTCTTTTTGCGTCATGACCTGCCTCTGGAGACACGTGCTCAGCATGAGGGGCATGAATGAATAACAACTTTGTAAAAATTGGGGCCATGCTGACTACCAGCAATAGGACATAATACACTGTACAGTTATAAGTTCCTCATATAGCCGTTCTTTAAAAAAAAGCTGACTATCCCTTTAGAAATGAAGTTCTAATATATCAGATATTTGTGTGTGCTTCTGTTTAGAATGGAGATGAATGCCATACTGCATCAAAAGGAGCTTGAGAACGCCCATCAGAAGGGACTGCTGGGAATGAATAACCCCATGGGGTACCCTTCAAACCCCATGGCGTTCAGGAGTCGTCAGCGCCTGCCAGACGGCCATGATGTCTTCGTCCACCGTCCCACCCTGGATGAGCTTCACTCCAACAGCCTGCTTATGTCAGCCAGCCCATACCCACCAATCAGCACACTACACAGAGAGCGAGGACGTAGGGCAGGCAGGAGGCCGACTGCCCACAAGACCTCAGAGAGCCACGCCGCCAACCTGAAGGGCCAAACAGAAGACAAAGGTGTGGAGCAGAGTCCAGGAGCAACGTCAGGGGAGGAGAAAGAGGTGGAGGCAAAGGGGGACATCGGAGAAGAGTGTGCAACCAGCAAGACACACCATCAGGCCAAAATAGACTCTGAGCACAGCACAGGAAGCAGGAAGAACTACAAGGAGGGGGACTCCAGCCTGCGCAAAAACTGTGTGAACAGTCAAGATAGCTGCTCAGATGTTCCCAATAACAGCACGAATGACAAAGACATATCCAGCCAGTGCTCAGCTTTCCAGGAGAAGTTCATGTATCCCTCTGCTGGAGGAGCGCTCACAGGCATGCCTTACATGTTCCCAGTCCCAGGAAATGGTTTCCTTCCACCTGGTGGGTCCTGAACAGAGATCAGTAGATAATCCCTGAGTTAATTATGTGACCTGTATGATATAGATCTAACACATTATTTGTCATTATGTTTTCCAGGTCCAGCCAATCTCTTTATGAATGGTGATGAGGTGCCTGAAGACATAAGGAAGTGGACAGTGAATGATGTTTACAACTTCATCAACAGTATACCCACCTGTTCAGAATACGCTCAGGTTTGTTGCTTTATAATCTTCCTCCTCTGTTTTTTGTTATGTTGAGTCTTTCTTCTGTATAACATTACATGATTTCACTATACAGACATTCAAGGACCACATGATTGACGGTGAGACTCTGCCCCTCCTGTCAGAAGAGCATCTGCTGGACACACTGGGGCTCAAGCTGGGACCAGCACTCAAGATCCGCTCACAGGTGAGGTACAGTGATTGTTGACGGAGCCAAGAAAAATCTGAGTGAAGCTGCAGAATTAGAAATATCGGAATTAACTTTGTGATTTATTGATTCAAGAGGGTTGGTTCCACTTAAAAGGACTCTCATGATTGCCTGCACAATACTAAATCCTGCAGATCCACAATGCAAAACAACTCTGCACAAATTTGCATCAGACAGATTTATGATATGCATAGCAACCTAAACAATAGTGTGGTACATGTTTAGTAAACAGAACTTGTACATTTTTAGATTTACAATATTTGGTAGAAGAAGTAAAATATATGATATAAAAATAGAAATGTACCTCGCCATTTAAGCTTACCGTTCCTCTGTTGTCCTGCTTTATTTCAAATGTCTTTTTGCCCCACAGGTGTCCAGGCGCCTGGGCAATATGTTGTACATGATGAACCTGCCGCTCCCCACCACAGGCCTGCAGGCCACTCCAGAGAAGGCCGGAGACCGCTCACCAGAGACCGGCTCTCCCGTCAACTGCAATAGCGAGGAGATGATAGCGAGTCCCGGAGACCCTGATGTCCTCAAGTCCTCAGAGCACATCCAAGAGACAGAGAACAACAACTCCCCTCCATCTGCCAGCAGCGAGATGGCCTAATCAGCACTAATAATGCGGACACATGCAAACCAAGCCAGTCCTGGCCTGCAACTACATCTCAGCATAACGTGTCCTCCTGCAGCAGTGGCAGATTTGTTTACATTATGATGATCTGATTTCACGATTCTACGGTCAACGTAGTTTTTCTTTGTCAACACAGGCATCAGTTTGTAAATGTCTTTTTCTAGCTTTAAATGACCACTTACAAGCTGCTGAGTGTAACTTCCACAGTAGGCCCGTATAAGGACCACATAAATAACATGGTAATGGTTTTGCAACGGAATGATGAGTTTTTTATTTGGTTGTGATACATTTATGCAAATGTTGGGTTGTAAATAAAGTGTTTTTCTAAAAAATAAACTGTGGTGCTACCTTGATGTAAGGTCAAAGGACAAATAATAGAAGATCATGAATCACATATTTTAAGAAAAATACATCTAAACCCCCAAACTAACAAAGACTATTACCTTTAACTGTACCAGCCACCATGTGAAGTCCAGCTGACAACTGAGCACGAGATTCAAAATCTTATAAATGCTCTGTTGCAACAATGCTGAATTAAAACTCAAAGTAAAAAAGTATGAGAAAAAAATCTACATACAGTATGGACAGTTAAAGTACTCTTATGCAGAGTCGAATACGGAATACAGTTGTTGCAGTAACCCAGACATAAGTACAATCAAGAAAAAGTTCCAATTAGTAAAATAAAATAAGTAAAAATAAAAATAGATAATTAAAGATAGAATACAATTTCGATATACACAATGTTACAAATGGAATTTAGATAAATATAAATATAAAAAATGGCTTAAATAGCAGTAATTACAGACAGTATTAAAAATGTTTCAGTAGTGACAGGTTGACATGGTGTTATTATGGTTGGTAATGACAGATTAAGCAATATAATAAATACATATGGGTATATAATATATATAATGTAATATAACACAATATAATACAGCAAAGATAATTATATAATATAATGTAATATGCATTGTAATTAACAGCACATTTCATGCAACTGCAAGGTCAGTAAAAGACAAGTGAGAAGAAAAACATTTCCCATGATATTGTTATCAAGAAGAGGTGCCAAATGGAAAAAATGAAGTATTCAATAAAGCAGGGTCTACCTCACAACTGTAAGCTAAGTTAGTATCCAATACATCAGACTAAAATCATTTTTCTCCCAATTTGAACATAGAAATTGACAACGCTGTAAAAGAGCCACCATAAAACCCAAAGGCGAACTGTATAACCTATCAATGAACATTACTGTGAGACTGTGGAATAGATGTATTAATATGCCAGACAACAGGCTAACTAAACAAATCTTCTACTGGGATTATTCTAACAGCTACACCTGGACCTCAGAGCTTGTGAAAATATTTGATAAGGTATGTCTCCAATATATTTATAGAACAAGTTAACTTGTTGTGGGAGTCAGATTAAAACAGAACTATTTGACATTTACAAACACAAATGGTTAGAGGAAGTCCTGTGTAAACCCAAACTAAGAACACAATGTCTGTTCAAAAAAATGTATCACTCAGAGCTTTACGTCACTCTTAACCTAACCAGAGCTCAGAGGTCTGTCTGTGCTCAGCTGAGATATGTATCCTTCCTCTGGCATTAGAAACAGGTCGCTTCCACTCTGTTCCAGAGGAGGAGAGAAAGTGTTCCTTGTGTGATCTGGATGAAGTTGAAAATGAAATGCACTTTTTATTCTACTGTACATCATATCATGATCTCAGGTGCCTTCTTTTCAACAAAATTGTCCTGATTTGTTTTGCATGTCTGATGATGATAGATTTCAGTACCTGTTTATACATAAAGTGTTCCAGTTTGCTCAGTTTGTGTTAAATGCTGTTCAGCAGTGTAGGAGCACACTTTATGTCTGATTTAGTTGTTGTCACTATCAAATGTCTGTAGTGTACCACTATTAGAGATGTGACATCCGCGAACGAGTCTGTCTTTTGGACGGCTCTTTTAAGTGAACAATGAGAACCAATTCGTAGTTGCAAGCCATTCTTTGGGAGCTGTTTTTATATGCAGATTGCCCACGCTGCCTTCACGTGTCACCTGTATGCCCCATGAGTCTTTTGTTCACACTTATTGTTTACACTTTGTTATTGTTTACATTGTTTTGATGTGGACAGTGGATTGATTCAAGGAACTGAGCTCCTGTTTGTAAAGTAGTTCAGGTGTAGAAACACCAGGTGGGGTAGTACAATTTTGCATGCATATTTTATAATGTCCTAATTTTATACTAGTTGTATTTATATTTTTTATATACATATATATTTATTCTTATTTATTATTTTTATATTTTTTCTGTATTGTTAAAATGTTCTTGTGTGGAACATTTTATAGTAAAGTTGTTTTGCATGGAAGTTATCTGTAGCCTGCAAAGTTTTTATAGTGCCACAAAGTGTTTTAGCTGGGGGAAAATTCAAAATAGTGATCTCACTGTCGCAGCATGGGGATATGGCACCATCTTATGGAATGATTACAATGCCAAATGAAATTATAATCAATATTTCAGGATAATTCCCACCAATATATATATATATATATATTAGTTGGAATTATTCTGATCCAAATCTTATCTTATTACTGCTGCCAGTGATTGTTTCCCTGATACAAACGAGTTACCCCTGATTGACTTCTAAAAATAAATAAATATAACAATGAGCCGAAGAGCCAGTCTTTTAAGCGGCTCTTTGAAATGAATAGCTTCTCAGGATCCGGTTCCCTTCAAAGAGCCATAAATCCCATCTCTAACCAGTATGCTTTTTAATTACTTTAGGTAATTGCTGGAAATGTGCAGTATTGTAACTGCTCTCTTCTTTTTCCTCTTATGTTGTTTCTCCGATTCTGTTTTTTTTTGTAGTGTCTTGTAAGTCCGTAGGGGCTGGGTATCTTTTCGTTGCATGACACGATGAATAATAAATAAACTAAATAAACTAAACTGTTACTTTCCAACCAGTACACAGTAAGTCTCGCGATACTACATACTCAATGCGCGTGCGCAGCCTCGTGCACGTTGGCGGAGCTGAGTTGGAGGATCATGGCGGAGCGCAGGAGGCACAAGAAACGGATCCAGGTAACATCACTTGTTTCATGTCAAATATTGACGCAACATGTCGAAGAATAAGACTCATAGATCATCCGCTGGTTGACGACATGCTGCAGAGTGTCTGTTAGCGGCAGCATCCTCGTGAGGAGCCGTGAACAAACGTTAGATTAAACAAACGTCGGCTAACGGTTAGCTAGCTGCGGCTCGCGAGCAAAAACAAATGTAAGTAATTATTTTACAGATATTATCAGAGCTGATTATCATCAAACAACAATCACATGTTGGACTACATGTCCAAAAACATGTAGGAACAGTCGACCAATCAGCTCCTTACTAAATCATCATGTTTGAAGTAAATGTTCTCTGGCTAAGCTGCGTCAGCCCAAATCAGACGTGTTTACATAACGTGGAGGAGCAATCAGAGGGAATTTAATGAATGAGTCAACACACTGTTACTTCACTTCATGTGCAGGTGACAGGTAGGCTGCTCCTGTCTATAGCTTTGATCTCGGATAAAGCAACAGTCTATGGAGTTGTTACTGTCCCAGTGAACTTAGTCATCTCTCTAGTTTGTGTTTAAAACAAATCTCATGTAGTAGAAATCAAGCCTAACACAACGTCAGTACACATCTCAGGTTAATGTGTAACATCAAAGTAAGACACTCATCAGATTTATCAAAGTGAATTGATGCAGAAGATCAACTTCCTCCATTAATGCATGTTTACTGATACAGATCACTGGGACTGAAGTTTTATTTGAGTTGGGGTTTATTGATATAAATAAAATGTAAAATTTAAAAAAATGAAAATGCCAGAATTCACAGATTTAATAAATCAGTATTATATACTGTTTGATTGACATACGTTGCAAGTTTTGATTAGATATCCTGTCACTATAAACAGTTCAGCATGTGTTGGTTGTTGCTAGTTCGCATCAATTTCAAGATCCTGCTCCTCAACTTTAAGGCCCTCCATAACCTCACTCCTCCATACCTCTCTGAACTTCTCCACATCAACACACCCAGCCGCACTCTCAGGTCTTCTTCTTCCATTCACCTCACTACACCGTCCGCCCGCTTCACCACCATGAGGTCCAGAGCCTTCAGCCAGTCTGCTGCCCCCCCACGTCTCTGGAACTCCCTCCCACCAGAGAGTAACATTGACTCTCTCTGTATTTTCAAATCACATCTCAAAACACATTGAGATTTTTATTTTGTTCTTTTTAAACTCTGCCCTGTACTGGGACCTTGAGCGCGGAGAAAGGCGCCTTTAAATAAAATGCATTATTATTATAATTGTTATTATTATTATTAGTTTCAAAGCGCGCTGTAGTGATTATTACAACATAAAGTAAAAATCTATTTACTGCTGTGTACACAGTGTATCATACAGATCTGGGATGGAGTGAGATAAGCTAGGCTGAGCTAACTTTTCTCACTCCATCTGTTATTATTGTGGATATGTGAACGCCAATTTGCCTGATGCAGGGTTTTAGGCTGACAGGAACACAAAGGCCTATCAATATCACCAGTCTGCATCACACTATGATGTGTCTTTTTTTGCAATGGCTAATGTTTCATGCATAACTGCAGTTTGATTTAGCTTCAGTGGCTGGGATGCATTTGTAGCCAAAAATGAAACCAGTCATTCAAAATAAGAACTTGTTGATTAAATCTGAAGCGGCTAAGATTGATAAGTGCTGCCGAGACTAAGTGGGCTTGTGTTTGTGACGCTTCTTGCCATAAATCAAATTTCAATTGAGAACCAGTTTTTCGTGTTTCGACTCTGAGTGAACCGACTACCAGCCGGGAAAACCAGTTCCAGAGTGGCAGCAACTCTTTGCTGGTCTAGAACAGCGAACCACTAACGTCAGGCCGAGGAGTGGGGGGGTAGGGTTGCCGTGATCAAAAACGCAAACCAAACGTGTTTCCGCCATTGTTCTGCAACGAAAAAATAAAAGAGACTAATGGATTCCAAGGCAAAGCAATGGTCGGCCTAGGAAAAAAGCTGCCGTTGTCCGCCATCATTGTTGTTGTGAGGGGAAGTTCGCGCTAACACTGTTGGGAAAAGCGGTCATGTAAATCTGACATCATGAAGTGTTCCAAGGGCTCCAGCGGGCGGGGAGAAAAACGGGTGCCACTTTGGCTCGCGAGTTCATCCAGCTCTGAACCAGTGCGAGCACGAGCCCAGGAATACAACCCGGTTTGCATTGGTCGAAAAGAGGTATCAGTCAAGTCAGCTGTGCCTCTCATAATGGTAAACTCGTAACCTTCATATCTTCTGAGCTGACGCGTTTTGAAAAAATTCACCCCCCTCACAGTGTGTGCCGATCGAGAAATGAGCTATCCAGACTACACTCGTTTTTTGTACCAGGCTGTAAACATGTTTATTTCTGCTGTAAAGATAGTCTTTTTTGAATTGGTGTGTATGTGGTTTCCAGAGCCAGCCTCAAGCAGACGCTCAATGACCTGCAGTTTTTAACACTTCCGCAATGGCCTCAATTCTTGCAGCCGGAGGTTGTCGCTTGGTTAGACATCATCAGTCTAAGCACAGTGTGCTTATAAACGGGGAACTGTGGACAGTTCTCTTGCTTGTTTGAGTTCAGTTGCATAACGGCACATACTGTTATCTCCATGATATGAGCTGACCACAACCAAAAGAGTTTTGTCTGCTTTACACACGGTCGCACTTTATTTCTGTGAATCTCTTTAACAGTGTTTTGCATCACAGGATTAAAACATCAAAATGAGTTCGAAACCTTGACTATTATTTCAATTGGTACATGCAGGTCACTAATGCTTTTTCATTCATTAGGCCTACAGTACCTTAATCATTCCTCAATGATGATTGTCATGATCACTTTTAGTTGAAGCAGATTTAAAAAGTTGTATCTACTCCTCCTAACCCCTCTTAGTATAATATAGTACAGATTAAAGCACCTCAAACAGCTGACAGAGTTAAACCTCTCAGACAAGGTTTCATTCTATATTACTATACTCAGTATACAGTGACCATGTTGCTGCAGTGAACAGCGTCATGTTAAAGCAGGTGTTCCTAGTAAACGTTCAGTTGCATAACAACACATACTGTTACTGTCATGTTCATTTTCCCAATTTCCATTAAGGAATTCAGGGTCTTGAAATAGGCACGCTTGTTACCTGGTTCTACATTTTAAAGAACTGTACTCTGCTTTGTTCAGGTCTTGAGGGTTCCTGGCATTTTTCAGAGAGCAGCTTATCTTCCTGTGGTGATGCCCAGGTGGATCATATAGACCGTAACAAGGGGCTTGTTTCGCTAAGGGGTCTCATGAAACTGAGCTGCATGCCTAGTACCTGCTTCTTTAAACAAAGGCCTGTTTGATGGTCTCTTCTTCCTCATGTTGCCAGCCGGAGCCAGCTGGACTGGTCTGAGCAGCACTGAATCTCATTGTGCTGATGCTTTCATTCCCTCTGTGTTGGCATGTGGTTCAGTGCTGTTGGCAGGAAGGCAAACAGTGCAGATGTTGTGAGAAAAGAGGAAGTGTTAGAGGGAGATGTAGCCTCTCTCTGTTATTGTTTGTGAGGAACATCTACAGTATATGAAACTTAAGATACACAGACTGCACCTGCATATCACCTGCGTCCAGAGACACAGACCATGACAGGTATAGACCGAGGAGAAGAAGTAGAGGTAGCCACCCAGTTCTTTATGGATTCATGTTTGAAGCTTTGAGTTTAGGCTGTCAACTTATCAGTCTTTTGATCCAGATATTTAGACAAGAGATTGGACACCTCAGAGGCCGGGTTCAGTGACACAAATCAGCTGATATGAGGCCGAGTAGACAGCTAGGGATGAGCATCTGTCACTCAAAGCAGCCAGCTGTGCTCTTAACTTTCATCTTAGTTTCCATAAAAAGAAATGTCTGCATCAGTATGGGGATTCATCTGTGTCACCCTGGGATGATTCAGATTCAGAGGAACACAAGATAATGTCCACAAACTCTAGATTATAACTTTTATTCAGCTTTGATTGAAATAAAAGTATATAGATACTGGACTTATGAATTTGACTGTGAGCAGGACTTTAGTTTAGCTGTTATCGATATGTTTAGTTTGCAACCATAGACTGTAAATAAAAACTGACAGCGTTGCTCCGCCTTTTCCCGTTGTACGGTTCTGAAGCCAAAAAATCCCGCTCCTGGGTGCAGCCATTGTGCAGCCAGAGCCTGTGAAGCCACTGTAATGAGCTCCGCCCTACAGTGTAGCGTCACAAGACGCTGTGTGTTCTTTGAAGTTTCCCTCTACAGTGGCTGTGAATCAAAGGAAACCCGGAAGTAAAACCCCGTTTTTTAAACTCTAATAACTAACAAAAAAAGAAACTTTCAGGAAAAAGATGCCTTGAACACAACACAGTCAAATAATAACTACATATAACTAACAGCATACGGATGTGAGAAAAATTCTTACTACGTGTATTTATTTTTTAAAGTTTGATTGCTCCCCCATTCAAATGAATGGGGGAGACGGATTTTTGACCTATACTGCAGCCAGCCACCAGGGGGCAGACACACTGCTGAAAGCTTCACCACCAGGGGAGCATCCGGCTCCCTTGTTTGCAACCAAGCGGCAAACTCCGGTCTCAAATGATGAAGCCAATGCGGAAGTGATATAAACTGCAATACATCGAAAATCCTCTTGAGGCTGGCTGCAGAAACACCGGAAACCACATAGACATGAATGGGAAAAAGACGATCTTTGCAGCATTAATAAACATGTTTACAGCCTGGTTCAGATATTAAGATTACGAGTTTTGCCCAAATAAGGACATGACTGACGTGACTCCCGGTCAGGAACACATAGCCATTGGCTAAGAGGCTCACACTACGTCACACTCTGCCTAGTTGAGTTCTGCATTACCAATATGGCTGCTGCCGTCAATTTGCTTCAAAACAGCTCTCAGGAACAGATGGGTGATGTCACGGATACTACGTCCATATTTTATACAGTCTATGTTTGCAACATACACATTTCAAATCAATCAATCAAGCTTTATTTATATAAAACCTTTCATACAAATCAAAAGGGCTTTACAGTGACTGAAAACAAGAAAGAAGAATAAATAAAATAATGAAAAGACATTAAAAAAGAGAAATGGAATTTAGGAGCGCTGTTGACCTAGCGGTCTAAGCGCCCCACATACAGAGGCTACAGTCCTTGTTGCAGGGGTCGACGGTTTGATTCCTGGCCGTTTCCTGCATGTCTTCCACCATTCTCTACTCCCTACATTTCCTGTCTCTCTTCAGCTGTCCTATCAAATAAAGGCAAAAGCCCTTAAATATTAATACAAAAAAAAAAAGGATTTTAAAATTGAGACTAATGCACATCAGCAACAATAAGATATGTGTTTAAAATAAGTCAGAGCATCAAATTAACATTAAGAATATAAATAGTTAAAATAAATAAATAAAAAAAAGATAAGGATAAGAATTGAAGATAAAATAAAGGCTAAAAATAGCAATAAAACTGAGTAGATAAATCATGAAAAGCAGATTAAAATTAATAAAAGAATAAAATAACATGCAAATCAATATAAAATATTAAAGTAATAAAATTGTTAAAACCTACATCAAAGCCAGACTGAATGAATACGTTTTTAGTTACCATCTAAAAGTCTCAATATCTCCAGCTCCTTTAAGATCCTCCAGCAGGCTGTTCTATCGATGAGGAGCGTAGTGGCTGAAAGCAGCGTCACCAAAGTTTTTGTTTTCCTCTGAGGAACAACTAAAAGAAAGGAACCAAAGGATCTAAGAGGCCTTCATGATTCATACACTGAAAGCATTTCTGTGATCTAGTCTGGTGCGAGGCCATGCAGCGCCTTCAAAACTATTAAAATCATTTTCAAATCAACACGAAAAGAAACAGGCAGCCAATGTAAAGATTTTAAAAATAAGTGTTATATGTGCTCTCCTTCTGGTATTTGTTTAAACTTGTGCTGCAGCATTCACCAGTAAGGAGAGCATTACAGTAGTCTAGCCTGCTGGTTATAAAAGCATGCATTAGTCTCTTTGTGTCGAAAAGGTGTGTGACTTTGATGATTTAATAGTCCCAAAAGTACCCAAATTTAGATTTAGTTGTGGCTCTTTTTGTGGTTAAATGTGAAATCTACTTAAGCATCATTTGTAAGCTCTGAGGCCTGAATGTAAAGTTGTTCATACGTGTGCTCTTTCTGACCCTGCAGGAGGTGAGCGAGCCCACCAAGGAGGAGAAGGCGGTGGCCAAGTATCTTCGGTTCAACTGCCCCACCAAGTCCACCAACATGATGGGCCACAGGGTGGACTACTTTATCGGTGAGTGCTCAGACAGACAGACAGACAGACAGACAGACAGACAGACAGACAGACAGACAGAACACCTGGACAGTGGGTGTGCTGGGAACCAGGAGATAGCTGTGTAACTCCACCATCGGTTGTTCTCTGTCACACGGACAGTTTTATTTTAGCTGAACGTTTCATTTTTTCACACTTGGTGAGGCTGAGAAAGTCTGTGCTATGTTGCTAAAGAGATGTCTGATTATTTAGTGTTTCCATTGCACTCCCACATGCAGACCCAGTCCTCCCACTCAGTATTTATATTTGTTGTGTCCCCGTGTGGATCCATTTGTCATTTATTGCTCAGTGGCTGTGGACACAATCAGATTACCTTTCTGTTGCTTACCTCTGCATTAGAAGATGTCCTTTACACAGCTGTGGTCGTGTTATTATAGTAATAAAGTATAAAGTGAAATTCTAAAAGCTTGTGATGATGATTATGTATGATTTTGTTTGTCATAGTGTTGCTTTAAGCACAAAAAGGTCTGATAAACCCCCAGCACCTACGTTCTCAGGAAGCTTTAGACAAGCTGGTGAACAGAGTAGTTTATTCTAACTCTAAAGTTAACTCAACTTTCATCTGTTGTCAGAAAAACAAGCACACATGAGTGATACTTTTTTCTGCAGCTGTGAATGATTAAAGAAGCAAATATTTGTTCACGAGTCCAACATAACAGCTGATGGTCTCATGTCATATCTGGCTTCCCAGCTTGTTTCCTTTGTAGCGGTCTAAATATGTTTTTCAGTTTTGGAGTCAAAAGGAGGATTTTCTCTGAACTGAACTATAATAATTGTGAGCATAATCACTGCAGGACATTTTCAGGCCCAGTGTTCTTTAATGTCCACCTTTGGGTCCCTATATTTAGCCTCCAAGGCAGTGGACTGTCTGCTTGACTCAAAGTGGGCCAAGGCGAAGAAGGGAGAGGAGGCTGTGTTCACCACCAGGGAGTCTGTGTTGGATTACTGCAACAGGTGAGCTTTGTAACACACTTTGCAATTCCCCAAAAGTTGGGATGCTGGGTTGAATGTTGATTAAAAAAAATTAGGGTTGCAAAATTACGGGAATTTTCAAAGTTGGAAACTTTCCACGAGAATTAACAGGAATTTATGGGAATAAACCAGGAATTGACTAAATTGAAGGTTGGCTCTGAATAGGGAACTTAAATATAGTTAGGGAAAATATATATTTTAGCATAATCCTGACAAAAACAACCAGATTTCATGCAAGTACAGTGGAATATCTATGTTATTCCTCAATCAAATGCACATAGCACACTGCTTACTGCAGGGCTATTCAGACCACGCCCCCTACATGCACTGTGCATTCCTCCATCACATGCACAGATGACTTCTAGAATCCTGCAGAGGCTCGAGATGCTTGAAGGAAGATCCTTTTTTATTTAACATTTTAAATGGGACTTTGTTGGGATTGCATTTTTGTTCATTTTTGAATGGGTTGGGTCGGGGGGATGAGTAATATTAACTCAACATTAATGTTTTTGTTCTTCAATGAAAGAATTGATTGTTCAATAAAATATTTAACACTTGATAAAGTTCTACGTACAAATAAATCTGTTTTAATTGTATTATTTTGGATGGCTGTCTGCTTATAACAAAATTAATATTTATGCTCGGATATGATACCTTTCCATTAAATTATCCCCAATTCTCATAAATTCCCGTAGATTCCCAGTTAATTCCCATAAATCCCATGGAAATTTTCCAATTTGGAATATTTCCAAAATTCCCCAGTTTAACTTTACATGGAAATTTACTGGAAATGTTCCACTCCTTTGCAACCCTATAAAAAATAGATTTGGATGGTTTGCAAATCATTAAAACTATATTTAATTCAAAATAGTGCAAAAACAAAATATCGTACTGTATGTTATTGTTTTGTGAAAAGTATAATCTTATGGAATTTGTTCTCAGGAACACGTTTCAAAACATGTTTGGACAGGGAAAACAAAACACTAACAAAATGTATATTGCTTAAAAATATGGAGGAATGCAACATAACTAATGAGGTTAATTTGCAACAGTTTAGTAACATGACAGGATAAAAAGGCTTTCCAGAGAGGCTGAGTGTCTCAGTAGTTAAGCTAGGAAAAGGTTCACCACTCTGTGAGAGACTATGAATGAATATGATCCAGAAATGAATCAAAATGTGACATTCTTTTTGGAAAACATGGACACTGCATTAGGGCTGTCAACGAATATTCTCAATTCGAATATGTATCAAATATTTTAAAAAAACGGAGATTCGATTGTGAAATTAAAATTCGACTGTGGAAAAAAACACATCGGCGACTGCTTTGCAAGTGGGCGCACTGCATGACGGGTCAGGGACAGGTCACAGGAGTCGCACATGCACAGCATGAAGCAGATGGCAGAGAGAAATCTTTCCGTCCCCGGATCCTCAGTGCGCTCTGAACGCGTCTTTTCCTCCGCTGGGAACATCGTGAATAAAAAGAGATCGGCACTGGCCTCTTCACATGTGGACTGTCTTGTGTTTTTGGCAAATAACCTGTCAGGCCTAAGACCCTACATTGACAGTGGAGTAAAAGAGCCCGAAAACCAGTGACACTGGGATAAAATGCAGTTTTTCCTCTCTTTTTTTATACAAGCGCCAAGAATGTAAGTGGACTACTTTTTCGTTTTTAACTTTAACTTCAATTAATGTTAATATTTGCTTCAATCACTGAATGAAGCCTGCCTATATTAGGGACAAGAGTCGGGACCTTTAATTGCTCGCACAAGTCTTGTTCAGCACTCACTCAGCGCATTGCGCACATAGAGAGGGGGGCGATGGGGCGAGCGAGAGTACTGCGGTCTTAAAAGTGTTACGATATAGACCATTAGGTCATTTACTTGTGTTGTAATGTGTGTAGATGTTTTAGCCATGTTAAATCTAAAATAAAAATACCTGTACAAGTAGTTATCTCCTTGTATTAGTTTGTCCACCTGTTATTGACATAATGCGCAAATATAGATATTCGAATGGTTTGAACCTATGGGGTTTTTTTTTAGCAAATATTCAAACGTCATTTTGGAGCATTTTGACAGCCCTACACTGCATCCTATGCTCTAAAGAGAAGAGGGGATATTGGGCTTGTTATCAGTGCCCAGATCAAAGGCCAGCATCCCTGATGGTATGGGGTGTTACTACTTCTTGAAACCCAAGCTGATGATACCTTAACATTGCATAGATGTTAGTACAATTTTTGATTGAAAGAAAAACAACAACAAACTAAAACATGACTTGTGACTGTTTCCTATCCGGAAATGATCTCTGATAGACCGGAGCCCCAAAGGCATTAAACTGAAGTCTGACTGTCTGAGTGTTTTCAGTCTTGTAGAGTCCCTGCCAAAGCTCACAAATGCAAGGCTGATATCTTAACGTTTTGGGATCCTTTCCCCGGCTCCTAAATTTGTGCTAACTGATACAAGCCAAATTAAATGATGATTAAAACCTTTCTCCATCATCATTCTCCTCCTTCCTCTGTAGACTTCTGAAGAAGCAGTTCTTCCACCGGGCTCTCAAAGTGATGAAGAAAAAACCTGAGAAGGACACCAAGAAAGACAAGGAGAAGGAGAAGGAGAAGGAGAAGGAAAAGGAAAAGGAAAAGGAAAAAGAGAAGGAGAAGGAGAAGGAAAAAGAGAAGGAAAAGGAGAAGGCAAAGGGTGACAGCAGCAAAGAGGAGGAGAAGAAAGGGAAGAAGGAGAAAGACAAGAAGAAAGAGTCTGAAGTTGAAACCAAGAAAGAGAAGAGTGTACGTATTTTGTTCTTTCCTTTCAGTACCGGGATTATTTCATGTGTTAGTAAAGCTCTTTGTCTGTCATCTCTCTGTATGTCCCAAACAAAGTGCTGGAAGTTTCTGACGTTCATGCTCATTTGATTTTGCTGGCTGTAGCTTCACATTCACCATAAGGTCTCATGAAGACGAGTAACCCTGTTTCTGTATTTACCACTTCATTCTTATTAGGATGACAGTCCTGGAACCCCCAAAAAGAAGAAAGAGGTGAAGAAGAAGTTCAAACTGGAGCCTCATGAGGATCAGCTGTTTCTAGATGGAAATGAGGTGAGTGTTTTTAGGAAACAAGTGTAATTCCAATGTGAGTTTTTGATCATGAAGAACATCAAAACCCAGTCTGTCTCTTTTCTTCAGGTGTTTGTGTGGATTTATGATCCAGTCCATTTCAAGACCTTTGCAATGGGGCTGATACTTGGTGAGTCTGTGGTTTAACAATGCAAAGGGAGTTATTTTAAATGAGAAGTGATGGAGGGTGATCTGTGCTCAAACTGTCTGTTGTGTGATTTTTCTCCTCAGTTATTGCAGTGATAGCAGCCACGCTGTTCCCGCTGTGGCCAGCAGAAATGCGAGTAGGAGTTTACTATCTGAGTGTAGCAGCAGGCTGCTTTGTGGCCAGTATACTGCTTCTGGCTGTCGGTGAGTACAAAGATTCACAAAACACTAAACACAGAAGGAGGAGAATCAAAGTTCACTACATGAAACGGGGATGAAGGCCTGAAAAATATTATGATAATATAAAAAAACAAGTTATAGACTAACTCCCCTTATAAGATGTTGTCATTTTAAATGCTGTGTATCTTTCTAAGACAAAAAAAAAATGATACTCTATTAGACTTTATATGAACTCACTGCCACTGCTTTGACATGTGTGTGGTCTACAGTCAGGTATATTTTATGCTCTTACAAGTCGGCCAGTTGTCACCTAGAAGAGTATAGCAACCTGAAGAGATTTGAAATTGTGACGAGATACAAAAGATGCAGGTCGGAGGCAAGCGGCAACCTCCGGCCGTGAGAACTGAGGCCAATACAGAAGTGTCAAAAACTGCAGTTTCTCGAGGATTGGCTTGAGGCTGGCTCCGGAAGTACCGGAAGTCATATACACACCAATTCCAAAAAGCTGATCTTTACAGCAGAAATAAACATGTTTACAACCTGGTACAAAAAAAACAGTGTTGTCCGGGCAGCTCATTTCTCGATCGGAACACACTGTACGGGGGTTGAACTTTTTTGATAATGTGGCAATTCGAAGATATTGAGATTACGAGTCTTCCAATGAGAGGCACAGCTGACTTGATTGACACACAGGAACACTGCAGCTGTTGGCGAGGAGGCTCAAAGCCCGCCTCTTTACCTCACACTAGCTTGACAGCAGTTAGGTTAAGTTCTAATTTCAAAACCTTCCTCTTGTTAAAAATGTATCTCATTTTTGTTTGTCTTCAGCTCGATGTATCCTCTTCCTAATAATCTGGGTGGTGACGGGCGGGCGCCATCACTTCTGGTTCCTCCCCAACCTGACAGCAGACGTGGGCTTCATCGACTCATTCAGGCCGCTGTACACTCACGAGTACAAAGGACCGCGAGCCAGCAAGAAGGGCTCGGACAAGGACGACAAGGACAACGGAGGCTCCACCAAGGCTCAAAAATCAGATAGTGATGAAAAGTCTGACAGCGAGAAGAAGGATGTGGATGATGAAGAGGAGGAGGAAGAGGAGGAGAGCAAAGAGGCGACAGCAGCAGAGGAAGGTAAAGAAGCAGAAGGGGAAGGGACAGATCGGCACTCAGACACAGACAGCGACCGGCGGGAGGACGAAGGATCGCAGCACAGCAACGGAAATGACTTCGAGATGATCACCAGGGAGGAGCTGGAGCAACACACGGAAGAAGAAGAAGAGGAAGAAGAAGAAGAGGAAGAAGAAGAAGAGGAAGAGAACACGCAACAGAGGAAAGAAGGGTGTGAGAGTGAGACTAAAGGCCAGACTGCGGAAACATAAACTTCTTACTATCCCATCACTCAATACTTTCCTCTCTCTGTCCCTTCCTCCCCTTCTACTGTGATCCCAGGACCCGCTTGTCCCGCCTCCTCTTCACGAGGAGACGCTCCATCTCTTGTTGTGAGATCTTCCACTGACACAGTACCCACAGACCAGGACCGGAGAAAAACAAACAGCAACAACAATGAGGAAGACATATTGTATGATAAAGAAGCCTTACGGTGGAACGGATTCCTCCACGTTTGATGTGATTCATGTCAGAGTGAAACAAAACCTGCCTGAGGAAGCTGTCCACAGAGAAACCATCAGACCTGCAGCAGCACTAACGAACAGTCCTTCACCACTTTTTCATGTTGTAACATTGCTTTCGGTGTCATTTCAACTCTAAATGCTTTGGTTACATTCGTACGTGAGATCAAATCCAAAACAGACTATGGAGGGAAGCTCAAAGTGAGCAGTGTGATGTGGTACTGCTTTCCTTGCCTTTTTTCTGATTTTTTTGTCACCTTTGAGCTCCATGTTATTTGTGCAATCCTTAGACAGTGTAGAAAGATGGACCACACATTCTTCTCCTGTTCACAAAAGTGATGCCAAAGTGCTCCCCATGCCCGGTGCTGACGTATTGCACATTTTGAGTCCGTGATATTGACGTCCCAACTTTCCGCTAACCAGAACACTAATTTAATAATGAATCAAACGGCAAAGGTCCCTCTGGTTGGTGCGGTCTACAGCGGAAACACTTCTTGTGTCAAACCCTTTGAGAGCATCAATAAATTAATAACATTTTCTCAGAAAAACGAACACTGACATAAATCAGCATGACAGGAAGGAACTGTAATGATACAACTGTTGAAAAAAGTGAGTCCTGTCTGTTAATCTGGAGGACGCAGGCTCTATGACCTATACTGCAGCCAGTCACCAGGGGGAGCTCTAAATCTTTTGGCTTCACTTCAGGGGAGCTGTCATGTTGTCCACCCTTTAATGTAACGTATGGTACAATCACAGACTCCCTGGAGAGCCCCTGTTTATTCACTTTATATTGTGTTATTGCAGGAGCACCAGTGGGTCTGATAGCTTTCTCAGGCAGGCAGGCAGCACAGCAAACTGATGGGAGGTAAAGCCAGATGGACCAAATCCTGAAACTACTCAAAGGAAACAAGTAATGGACCACACTGTGGCTGGATGGAGTGTTTGACTCTTTGAGGTACTCGCCATTTTCAGTAAGAAGAAGTGTTTGTCTTTGAAGACTGATGCTCATAGTGCAATTCTCTCTCACAGTCTAGTTCATGTTCAGTGTGGGACTCATCTGTAAGAGTAAATGTGTGCGACTGGGACACAGCTGGCGTACTTAAATTTTCTTTTTTAAAAAAAGATTTCAGCATTTGTTGTACAACTAAAACTAGATCATGTAAAGTCTATTTGCAAACAGGAACCAAGACATAAAATAAACTCTAGTGCCAAACACGTCGAATAAGAGATAGTATGCATGCAGATTTAAAACTGTGCAGGGTAACATGTCAAAGTAAACATTATAATTTGTTAATTTGTTTAATTATGTAACTGCAATGTCATACTTCCTCGAATCCTTCATGACTTTGGGATAAAAGTAAAGATTTAAAAAAGCACAGGATGTTAGGTTTTAGCTAAAGCAAAGATTTTTGGTCTCAATGAAACCATTTAAAAGCACTGGACTCACATCTGAACCTGCTCTGTATTTAACACAAGCCGCATGCTTGGACATATTCAAATTATAAGAATCAGTCTTTTCGGCAATTATTAAAATAAAATAAAAATAAGTCAAGTGTTTTCTAATTCCAGCTTCTCGAATGAAAAGGTGCTGCTGCTCTTTATCTTACACGATGAAGTAAATGAAGAGTTCTTGAGTTTGGACCGATGAGCCGTTCAAAGACATTGCTCATAAATTGTAATGATTTTCAATAGCTTCTCATGGAAACAGTTCCTCTCTAAAAGCAGGCTGATGTATCTGTATTGGAGATAATCAGAAGTTGCAGCCTCAGGCCAGTTTCATTTCCAGTGGAAGTCCGTGGTCCAAGCTGTTCCTTCACATCCACCTCAGGCGAGGAGCATCGTAGATTCTCTTTTTTGTTTTAGCAAGGATTATATTTCAATATAAAAATAGAAATGCATCGTTTATATATGGATTCTATTGATATATCAAATATATAGCATACTTAGTCTAAAAATCTATAAAGCTCTTTTTTCAGCTTCTTCCCACCTTCTCTTCTTTTTGTATAAGGAGGATTTTGAGTGTTTGTAATACTTTTTTTTATACTATCATTAAAGAGCGTACTCACTATTTAAACTCAACGTCTGGGGAAAGAAAACAGGATTTATTTGCATTTTTCTGTGTTTACCATTTGCCACTTAACATTGAATGTCTGATGTAGTTTGTTTGTATTTCTCAATAAACACAGTTAGTGGATCACTCAGATGATGACCTGCCAGTCCCCTCGAAGAAAATCTGAATATAATCCACACAACGGACGTTTAAAATGAACTCACGGTAGTCTGTTCTCCTGTAGCTCTTCAACTCTCTAACTCTCTCACCACCTCCTTTCTTTTCTAACATCTCCATTCTGTTTTCTTCCCCACATCGGGCAAAGTGCATCTCTGTGTCCTGAGTTGCCAGTCGCTGTACTCTCAATATTGGCATTTCACAAATGAGACAAAAAAAAGAGAAGACTTCTCCCAGTTGTTCTTGACTGTTGCACAGTATCGGTCTGTTGTATATTGTAGTATTATTATTACTCTTTACGCTGCTGCTTCTCATCGCACATCTCTGGGGGAAATAAAAGTGAAATTGTTGAAACATCTGTGTTTTATCTCTGGTCAGAAAAACTGAAAACAAGCGTGTCTCTTGATCACCTAGTTGTCCACATCAGGATCAATGTCATTCTGAAGACTGTCACATGCAATATTGGAGTATAATTTAATAAAACTGGATGTCTGGAAATATATCTGTATCTTATCATTGCAATAAAAATATAGAAAGCATAAATTTGTTGTCATATTTTCATGTATTTACATTTATTTTATGCACAATGCATAGGCTCTGCAGTTAAACATCGCACTAATGAGCCACCTCAGCTAATTTCATGTTATGTAAGTCTCTTTAGATGCCTCCAACATGATGAGCGAGAATGACCGTTTTTGGTGTAGAGCTAAACTATGGCAGAGAGAAGCTTTGATCTGTCTAACATGAGTCCGGTTCTGCTTGAGGTTTCTGCCTGTTAACCTATTATCCTTTCGGTCAATTGGACCCCATTCAATGTTCAACATCTCTAAATTAATGACTAATATAATTTTTTTGGCTTCACAATATCAGGACTTTTCCGAATTTGATGGGGACAACTAGGAAAACATAAAATTAAAATGTTAATATGTTTCAATATCCTGTAAAAAAAAATTATGTATCTGTGTTCCTTGGGTTCAATTTGACCCCAGGCTGTTTTAGCTGTATAAGAAATATCAACATTTTACACACATTTGTTTTGATTGTTTTGGATGATATTGAGGTCACTATAACCGAGGACCCTTCCACATGTGACTGCAGGAGCTGGGATCGAACCTCCAACCTTTAGATTGAGATATAATATTTCCAGCCACCATGTCTCCAAAGACATTCAATGAAGTGTCCTGTGTCATACGTTTTTATAACATAGAAACAAGGCAGGGCCAACGAGAGCTTGACAAACTCGCAGCAGTTTGATGTTCTGTTTACAAATAAAGTCCTTCTGAATGCTTTAAATTGTGTTTATGCCGTAATTCCTTTCGTTTTGTAGCAGCTAATGACTGGAATAACTTACAAAACACCCTCAAACTCTCAACTTTGACTCCACTCACAACCTTAAAGCTTAAACTTCAACAAATTTTAGTTGACTGTTCCTCCTGCTGATCACTTCGGACTTTACTTACATGCATACTTATATACACACATACTTTTTTACATTGCTTGTTAATTGTTCACTTTTGTTCTATTTTATGTTTATATGTCTATGTGTGTGTATATGAGTTCCCGTTGGTGCCTCTTGGTCAGGTCATGTTTGTAAATGAGAACTGGTTCTCAAACATTTTTACCTGGTAAAATAAAGGTCTAATAATTATGCTTAAAATATTTTATTGAAAGGGGTATTTAGGTAGTCAACAAAGAAACATAAAGTACCTGACACATAAACCTGGGTAACAATCAGTTTCTAGAGGTTTTTATCCTTGGGGTCAAATTGACCCCAAGGATAAAAGATGTTAGTAAATTTGAGGGTAACAGGAGGGTTAAAGGAAGTTTGTCCTTGCCGCTGTAACTTGCTCAATACTGTGAGGTGCAATGCTCATGGTGGATTAAGATGAAATAAGATCAAGTCCTGTCTGTAAGAGGAGACTGGATCTTATCCTGTCTTGATGTTGGGTCTTTATTGATAATTTAACAGAGTACGGTCTATCTATGGTAGGGGTTGTTGAAGAAGATTTTAAATAAATTGGTTTTAATCTTTATAAATATGAAGAATCATTTCAACAGCTTTTTAATGACAATGAAAAATAACACGTTTCATGAAAGCTTTTTCCAACTCTTTCTATTTGGTTTTGTTTCACATCATGCCATCTGACATGAAGCTACAACTCGACAAAAAAAGAGAAAAACATCTTGAAAATAAATAAAATTCCTCACAGCGTCTGTAAGGAGTCACATTAAGTTTGCTCTGGATGATGTTACAGAACACTCATACAGCACAGAAGTCTTTGGCTGACTTAGAAACACACTTTGAGTCTTACAAAGCCTATATAATGAAAATATATAAATATCACATAAATATGGCGTTAAATAAATTCATCCTAGCATTCTGTATGTACACATCTCACACTTACAGTCTTCCTACCTATTGCAAAGTACGCCAGAGAGGCCTAAAGCTTACACACTGATCACCACAGAGATGATTAAGTGCTTCAAGTCGAAATAATCTTTCACATTATTTCAAACTGAATTGATTTAAGTGACTGCAGCTGTTTTCATTTCTACGTGAGGCACATGCATTCTCCCTGTAAGCGACACATGAATGACAGTGTGTTCTCAGTAATGGAATGTAATGAGAGGCTCTCTCAGGTTCAATATACACTCTGCACATGCTCCCCATGATGATAATGTAACACTGTCTTATCGTGAGACAAACATGCTCTAGTTTTCAGCCTGTGGGTTGTGTTGTGAACATGACTGCAGGTTGACCTGGCTGCTGGAAAGAGCCTTAAAGTTCATCTTTCAGTTTTCTGTATCTGATGAGTCCGAGACGTCGGCCAGTCGCGCCTGCCTCTTGCGAACGTTCCAGTGCAAACACTGAGCCAGGCTCTCGAACCAGTCATACACCAGGTCGTGGCAACAGATGGAGGGCACTGGGTAACAGGATGTGGTGATCTTTATACTGTTAGGACAAAAACACAGCAGCATGTTAACCCTTGACTGAGGGGAGAGATGTCTGTTTAATAACACGGCTGGTGATTGTGTCTGTTAATGAAGCGTACCAGTCTCCATGTTGGATCTCCTGTCTCTTCCTGCCGTCAAACGACACCCAGGCGGTGTTTCTGGCATCAGGGGACAGGGTGATCTGTTTCAGGGAGAAGGGAACAGACAGAATTTATAACAAGACTAAGTGTCTCGAGCTAAATGCTAACATCAACATGCTTACATGCTCACAAAGACAACATACTGAGAATTAGCAGGCAAACCCTTTGCTCCAAATCTCATCACTTTTCATTTCACTGTGCACTGAAGGTCTGAAGATGAAGATCATTTCACTATGCACTGAAGGTCTGAAGATGAAGATCATTTCACTATGCACTGAAGGTCTGAAGATGAAGATCATTTCACTATGCACTGAAGGTCTGAAGATGAAGATCATTTCACTATGCACTGATGGTCTGAAGACGAAGATGATGATGGAGTTGGATCTTAAGGGCTCCACTTAGTCACAACAGTTCAATCTTGCAGTATGACTGGTGTATCTGACCCAAATTTAAATGAACTCTGTCCAAAAGTTCTAGAGTCATTTCACACAACATAAGAAGATAATAAGAATCTGAATCAGAGTGGAACACAGACGGAGGATCACTTGACGAGCTCAGAGATCTGTCTTAGATATTTCAGACTTCTCACCATGAGCTCCACTCCAGCGGGGACAACAATGGGCCTGAAGGAGAGCGAGTGCGGGCAGATGGGGGTGACCATGATGGCGGGTACGTTGGGGTGGATCATGGAGGCTCCTGCTGCAGCTGCGTACGCCGTGCTGCCTGTGGGTGTGGACACGATGACACCTGCAGTACAGAGAGGGAGGAGAGGAGGACTTGAGCCACATTCAACATATTCATCTAGTATAGTTTCTTTATTTGTAAGTTTGTTGTGTCAGTTTGTGAAGAATGAGGTTTATGACTGTATTACCGTCTCCCTGAACGGAGGTGATGAGTCGTCCATCCAGGTACAGGTCCACATTAGACAGGTAGGAGGACGGGCCTCGGTCCACCACCACCTCATTTAACACCTACATGCAGACACACACAGACATTAGAATTCATGAATAGAGTGTCCAATAACTTTAAATTATTTTGTATTGAAACTGATTGATGCTTGGGATAAAATACAGCACAAAATTTAGATGTATCTGAAGACAAAACATGAAACATTTTGAAATCCTGGTCTCTGATCTACATTTTGAACAGCCATGTGACTGCAGTGCCCTCTATAGGCTGAAAGAGGTAAAAGTTTTGACACATTGAAGTGCATCTTCATTCTGCAGATATGCACTGAGTGTGAATTTGGTCATTAATAACTGGAATATAAAAATGCATATTATGAAAATAAAACACACATCAGCTTTTTTTTTTTTTTTTTTGGCTTTTTGGCCTTTATTTGATAGGATAGCTGAAGATAGACAGGAAATGTGGGGAATAGAGAGCGGGGGAAGACATGCAGGAAATGGCTGACCGGCCGGGAATCGAACTGGCGACCCCTGCGACGAGGACTGTAGCCTCTGTATGTGGGGCGCTTCGACCGCTAGGCCACCAGCGCCCCGCACATCAGCTTTTAACATTCAGTTGAATACTTTTATCCAGATTTTGACCAAAGCTATGGAAAGACTGCTGAATATTTGAAAGTGGTTTTACATATGTGTGTGTTTCTGGTCTGTGTCTTTCCCTGCCCTCTCTGTTTCTTCCTGCCTAATATAACCAGGTTCACCTGCTCTGAGGCTTAAAGATCCCACTGCTGCCCTCACAGGAGGGGGCATTTGGTGCCTCTGTTAGTGGATTCTCGTGTTTGTTTAATGTTTTGGTTATTTGTCTGTCTTAATAAATCCATGTGGTTCAGATTGTTTAAGGTGTTTCCTATGATTTCATTTGGCTAATTTTTGTGGATTGTTCTTAACCCCACAGGACCGCCTGAGGGTGGGGGCGTAACAGTGTGTAAAAGTCTGTTCATATAGAAACGGGCTGAGCTCATTGTGAAGTATTTAAATAAAAGGTGACTTTAACAGATGATCTCTGACTCATGGCTGAAAACTGCCTCATAACTCCATTAATACAAGTCGAGAAACTTTTGTTCTAATGAAAAACAAATTCACTAACAACTCAAACACAACCTCTGATGGAGTGATGATTGTAGTAAAATCACTACACTGTCACGGCTGTGTGAAGTGGTGTGGAGCTCAAAAGGATACGTTCAAATGCAACTCTTTTTTTCCAGACAGAAAATATGGAACTTAATCATTGCACTCAATAAATCAGCAGGATGAGAGTATATTACAATCCCACATGACAACAAGGAAGTCCACAGGGAGAGAATTAAGCTGGCATGCACACGGCCTCTAAATCATGATCCACGCTCGAGTCCTGATGTCTGCCAGATGTTCTGACGTCAGCTGAGCTCAGAGCAAACCTCCCGCTGGATGTAGCAGACATGATGTCATTGAGCTTAAACTCACACTGTGTGTGTGTGTGTGTGTGTGTGTGTGTGTGTGTGTGTGTGTGTGTGTGTGTGTGTGTGTGTGTGTGTGTGTGTGTGTGTCTGACTGCAGCAGTGAGGCAGTGAGGCATTTTGTTTGGTTACACCGTGTGCCAGACCGAACGCGTCAGAGCTCACTTGATATCCGTTCGGTAAAGACAGTTCTGTTGACGCCACTGTTACCATGGTATCCAGGCTCTGCAGAACTTCCAAAACAGTCGACTTTTCTTCTTCTTTTTTTTACCCACATATGCAGCTTTGTTATGACTGTCACTGTGGCAACCCTGCTCACTCACGAGTACAAGACACACATGTCAATGATGACACTGACACGAAGCACACACACCCTCTGCCTTCGTTACAGGCTCACAGCTTCATGTCAGAGACTCATAAAGACCATCAGAGGAACTCAACTCCAGACCTGAACCAGGAACTTAAAGTCTTCCTTTAAATGTTCCTGTTTGTGTCTGCGCTGCGTCTGTAAACCATGAAGATGAGTCGTATAACTGATTAAGGAAAACTGCATCATTCTGGACGCAACTTTCAAACAGCATTAACACAAACAAAGAGCTGTGTTGTTGAGTTATTTAACTTACTGCAGTATGACGTCTGGACACAGAGACTAAAGATCTGATGATGGTCTAAAGGTTTTCTGTCTGTCTCCAGGACTTGACTAAGACTGAACATCACGCTTTCATCTTTTACTCACTCTGATTTAAACCTTTGAATCATCGTCTCATCGGGACATGGATCAGCTGTTACCATGGATTAAAAAAGTTCTCAATCCAATGAGTGCTGAGGGAAGACCGATGGTCAGCCTATCAGCTCTAACGCCTTTGTGAAGTTGTTTCATGCATTTAAAAGCTCCGTGTGGGAACCAATAAGCTGCAACAACAATGACCAGTGTAAAAAAAACATGATTCTTAAATCGTGTACGACAAGTCTGTTTGATATCAGGTGAACCAAATGAGTTTGATTACCGACAGAGCAGCTGCATCTCATAATCTCAGAGCCCACTTTTTCCGAAGCAATAGTAACATCATTGAGTCTCTGGTAGGGTTTCAAATGTATCCATTCCACTCACTGATTCCCTTTCTTATCGATTCTTGATTCTGATTCTTTGTGTGAACGGCGGACTGCAGCACATCGAATACGCTCCACTTCCTTGAATTCACACCGTATTAAAGTAAATGCGTCATCATATCGAACGTGTGTCCTCCCTCGCATGTAATGTCTTTGCCACACATGTTTTATTTTTGCTGTGTCATTATCCTATTTACAGCAGCTTTAGATCATTTGCCACAGCCCACCATAATCCTGTTCTCACATCTTTGTTTACATGCTGCGTCACGTATGACGTAAAAGTTATGCTGACACAGCAGGTCCTTGCAGATAAATACAACTTGACTGCAGAATTCTCTCTGAGGTGTAATCCTGAAAGATTTATGTGGCCTTTAGGAACCGAGAGGCAGAACTATAAATGCACGTCTTTTTAAATCCAGGATTCTCACCTGAGCCTCATCCCTAGGTCCTCTGGTGAAAATACAAGTTCAGTGTAAGTGTTCCTGGGCCCTCTGCAGTAAAAAGGGACTTCTACTCTACTTTGTATATTTGTTTAAGAGCTCAAAAACTCTGACCAAGATAAATGATCAGACTAAGACAACAATGAAAGACGAACCGGAGCCATGCTGATGTTGATAAACAGCTGAACTTCATGATCCCAACATATTTGGTCTGGCACTCCTTTGATGGACTTCAGAGAAGAGATTCAAGGTGCAAATAAGTCAATAAAGACTTGATCTTTGTGTCCTCACCTGTAGCTGCAGGGTGACCTTCCCAGCCTCGCTGTTTGTGAGTCCATGAGGAAGGAGTCCATTGTGATCCTGCTGCTGCTGCTGCTGCTGCTCCTGGCCTTCCCTCTGAAGCATGTCCTTCACCACCTTCACCTTCAGGCGACTGCGTAAAGTGATGGCTGCATTGCCTGAAAACACATAAACATATATATGTGCATACAAACATGAGCAGGCATGAGGTTTCCTCTTACATTATAATGACTACAACAGTTAAGACATAAGGATTGTATTATATTTAAAGAGTCAATCTACCTTCAAACACCTTGGCCACTTCAGTTTTGTAGGACTCAAATTTGAAAGGAGTCAGGAAACCCAGAGAGCCGAGGTGAAACGCCATGACAGGAGGGACACTGCCCTGCAGGAGAAAAACACAATGTACAGAAAACTGTGAGTGCTCTGATGGATTCACATCCAGCAGACCTACAAGCTATTCTATCCACTAAACTACAGGTTGAATTAAATACTATGTCTCTATCTCTTTTCATTTCCTCTATCCTCCAACCCTCACTCGGTCTCAGCAGATGTCTGTCTAACATGAGTCTGGTTCTGCTCAAGGTTTCTGCCTGTTAAAGGAAGTTTGTCTTTGCCACTGTAACTTGCTAAATGCTGCAAAGTGCTCTGCTCATGGTGGATTAAGAAGAGATCAGACTGAGTCCTGTCTGTAAGATGGGACTGGATCTTATCCTGTCTTGATGATGGGTCTTTGTTAATAATATAACATAGAGTACGGTCTAGACCTGCTCTGTTTGTAAAAGCATCTCGAGATAACGTTTATTGTGATTTGGTGTTATGTAAATAAAGATTGATTGATTGATTGATTGATTAAATACAGAAGTTATCTATACACATTTAGTTTAGCTGTCCTGGTTTACTTAAGGGTCATCAGCAGGAACAAATAAAGTCAACTACATACTCGCAGACATTTACTGGCCACTGAACACAATGTTTCCCTAAAACTGTTAGCTCCATTGTCAAATCATGTTAAGCAATCTGACAATGTTAGACATGCCAGCAAAATAACAATAAGTGTCACAGAACGTCCTGACTAATCAAATCTTTTTGTACTTTTGTTTGCAGGTACAACAGAGGGACCAAAGTTCAAGTTATTTAAAGTGAAATAGAAATACAACGCACAAACGCCAACCTACAGAGGGAAAATCTGCAAAGACAAAATGCAGTAATACTGCCTTAAAATGTCGTTTGAGATATCTGGGAGCTCATCTTTTAAACTAATTTGATGCAGTAAAAGTCAGCTGCTTGCAGTCCATACAGGTGTAATTACCTGGAACAGAGAGGAGGCATACAGCAGAGTCCCATCTCCCCCGAGACAGATGATCAGGTCTATGCAGTCAGAGATATCATCATATCCTGCAAGCAAACAAAAACAACAAGAGCTCCGTGTAATCAGATTTGACATGGACGAATATGGTTACCTAAGCGAGCAACGGCAACAAAGCAAAACAAAGCAAAACATTTCCAACGACATTAATTTAAACTGCCGCGGGCTGAAGAGCATGTCTTTGTGTTCTCTCTGCGGCTCAGTCAACGTGAGGTCATGTGAGGTGCAAAGGGGAAGATAAAAAGCGTGCCGGCGTGCAGACTGAAAAATGTGACCAGATGTAGAGGGACATTTTTTGCATTCACAGTGATTCAGACTGATATTTTCATGGATTAATAAGTAGTACAGACATATTGTCCATGGAACGCAGGATTTATTAGTCTAGATTATTTCTCATTTTTATTATTTAGGATGTTATTCTACATGTAAAGCTATAACGCACTTATGGTTTGTGGTACATATCTTATCAATATATGGATTTATTATTAGGTGGCATATTCTTAAAGATGGTAACTGAAAACTATAAAGTGTATAAATACAAGCTTTATATATAAATTTACTGTAAAATAAATTACATATGATGTAAGGACTGATTATTTCAGGCACTGTCCAAAAACATGTGACGCCTTCATGATACTTTGCTTTGGCTGAAGAACAAATCAAACCTTAAAATTGTGTAACTAATCATTTAAATGAAATGTTAGATAATTCAACTGAAGCCAAAATAAGAAGAATAGAAAAGACTCTTGTGACGTAAACGTTTGTATCTATTTCATTAGTAAATGTCAATAACATTGCACCAGCGTTAGTGTGTGCGTGTGCGTGTGTGTGTGTGTGTGTGTGTGTGTGTGTGTGTGTGTGTGTGTGTGTGTGTATGACACTCGAGAGTCTCACACTCTCTGAAGGTGCAGAGCTGATTGCGGATGGAGCCGAACGCCTCGTCCTTCGACAGCGTAGCATCGTCTGCCACCCTGCGCTCCACGTACACCATCATCTGCTTCTCCTGATACACAGAGACACGCTTTAGAGACGACAGCCCAAAGACACACAGAGGCGACCTCTCAGGAGCACTCTCTCTGAAATGAAGCTGAGCGTCTGCCAAACATGTGTACTTTCATATGACGGCATGCGTATGGAATGCACATACGTAAAAGTTATCTGGCCTTCTTTGTCCGCGTGACTCCACAGAGCACGGCTTATTTTACAAACATGTGGTTGAAAGGTGTTCAAACTGCAGGGAAGCCAATTGACAATCGACATGTCTGGGTCATTTCCTCTGTTATTTTTGGACTGTTAGACTGTTGGCCCCTCAGGTCCGCGAATGTTTCATTGAACATTTCGTTCTTTGACTCGCTGTTCTACAACATTTCTCAGCAGGAACACTGGCTGCCACAGACAAAACTTTGACAGGATTGAGTAAAACGGACCGTCTGATGTAATACATACAGAACGCCAGCAATGGAAAACTGCAGCAGATTTCCTCCTTGTAACTTCTGCGTGTCAGGAGCAGAGTTTCTCAGAATAAAAAGCTGGATTTTGGCTATATCAGAGCAGTAAATTGATCAGCTCAGGGGGAGAGGGTTATGGTGTCAACACATCTGACAATATATTGTTGCTGTCAGGCAGAAACCTTGTATCTTCATATTTAATGATTCACATTTTTCCCAAGAATCAATGCTAGTGATCTTCCCACATGCCTGTCAGTGGGCTTCCTGGAATATAAAAGTACTAAAACAAAGCCTGCACTTGAATCTAATGCAGTGTTAAGTTAGAGGAAAGACATAGGTATATTTTACTTCCTGGAAAGTATTGGTTTGGAGATACAAGGTTTCTGTCTGACTGTGATGACAGTATATATGAAGGGAAACAACGTGACATGGTGTAAGATAAGATAAGATAACACGAGAGGGTTCAGTTATGTAGGTAATAGTGATATCAAAGATGATCTCATCACAAACCAAGGATTTCATAGTGTTGTTTTTTGGATTAATTTAAGATTTTAATCCAGATAGAATGTAATCCATCAGGATTAAGAATTACCATACAATGGAAAACATTTAGGGTCAATAATGCTGATAATTATTCATTCTTAGAACTACTTTGTTCTTACTTCCCAGCAGGATGTAACACTAACTCATACTGATATATAATCACATCAAGAAGACTGTGATAAGCAGAAGAACATGCACAGAATGAGATTAAAAAAAACATGTAAAGGAGATTATGCAGACTTAATACAAGTTTTTGCACATCTTGTTATGAGAATTTGTTCGCTTTAAGCCTGATTGTTCTCACTGAAACTTCCCTAAATTATTCAACCGGCTCGTGTGGACACACCCCGTTACAACATCCCAGTTTCAGATTCTGACCACTGACAGCCACAACACAAATCAAAACATGTCATAACTTACTGACCTGTGTACAGTTTGTAAGAATAAATATCTAGTTATATTACTTTCATGGTTCAATAATTAGTCTTCTGAAAACCTGCAGACACTACAACTTTAGTAGTTGTTTGTTAAATAGCTCATTTACTTCTTTCCATCACCTTAGTCCTCATTGTTGTGCCTGTAAATCCTGTTTATGCTCTATTTATGTCCGCTGCTTATCTTAACAAACACAGACCTGCCACACTGTCACTCTGTACATGTGTGGTGTAACACTGGCATAACTTTTGAAAGTTGTGGAACTCACAGATTGAGAAACAATCTTTACACTGAACCAGAGAAAAGTTGTGTAATTTCTATGTGAAATCTGAGTTCTACATTTTAAAGCACACAGATTGTCTGTATGTTTAAAGAGAACATTTCTGTGTGTTAAAAGAAGAATGAAGGACATTACAAGACATGAAAAAGACTCAGAGTCTGTTATCTGAAATATTTCTGTTTTTCTGTGATAAATCCTGACGGTTCTTACCTCCACTAGAAACCTGCAGAGCTCTTTGAAAGGCTCGACGAGGCTTTCATCTCGGATCTTCCTGATGACGAGTACATTGACAGGAGGTTTATTCCAGGTGAGCCGCTGGCTGGCTGGATCCTGAATGTGCCTGGACAAAGACGAAGACATCGTGAACAAAGATGTACAGGTGAGCAAGCAAACACATACACTCACTCATATGCCAAAAAAACAAGGAAACAGAAAACTCCATTGTGAAGAAAGAGAACTGACAGTTACTTAACTGTTTCCTGACTTTGGTTTACTTCAAAATGTTTTACCTCATCTTAGAAACAAAGTCAAGATGAACTTAATCTCACCAACAGCTGCTGTCACTCATTAACTGTTATGAAACTACTGAAGGAGTCAGGTCCAAACTCCAACTGTCCAGAAAAAAGAACAATCTTCTTTCTCATTACCGTTTGTCTCCTTCCTCATTCTCGTGGCTGATGACCGGCATTTTGTATGTTTTCAGATCAAGTACAAGGAAAGACTCATGAGACTGAGTGACATTTTGCATCAGTAGTCTCTTCTGTTACCCATCCCTTTTTAAGTAACATCCAATCACAGCATTATCATCTTTATCTTATCTAACAAAGTTACACAAGCATTTCTGTGTCAACGGCCTCAATAACAAACAAAGTATAGTCTGTACACACAAAGTTGGACTCTCTCATGCTTACATGACTGAAGTTGGGTTGGGAAGAATACAGGCTTTGGGTCCGAAGTGAGTGGCTGGGTACGGTCCATGAAGAAAGTGTGCTCTCCTGTGAGAAGGGGGAAAAAAAGAGGTGGCCAGTGAAGACACTATCACCTCATGTCAGGGGCAACAGTGGCATGGTGGACCAGCTGGCAACCTGCAGTGCAAACCTCTTAGGAGAGCTTTCTGCTGTGTCGCTCGCTGAGCCAGAGGGCTCCAAGTGCTCGTGTTGGCCTGGCAACCTCCGTCGCTCGATCTCCCAGAGCAGCTGTTCATGATCACCCCCCCGCCGCTGCAACTTGGTCCCCTTCCTACGTCTCCTTGGTGACTTGGACAGGTGCTCCCTGTGCTTGGAAGGCCTGGGTGGCTCAGACAGCTGACCAGAGGGCGCTGAGGGTTGTGCAGTGCCCCTGTCTAGGACTGCCAGGGGCCCTGATGATGTACTGGACTCTGAGTTGTCCATTCTGCAAAGAAGCAACACAGAAACACCTGTTAAATGATATCTGGGGGAAGAAAAGATGAATCTCTGTATGACTGACATTACACTTATACGCCCAATAATGAGTTGTTTCCTTGAGGAGTCATCAGTATTGGTCATTAAGTGACTGTCACGTCAAACATCTGGATCTGTCTCAATCAAAAGAGGATTTGTTGATTGTCTACCTTGTAAACAGAACTTTTTTTGAATTGTGAACTTTTAGACAGGCAAATCAAGCACTTTTCAAAACACCACTTTGATCACTTTAGAAAGATCGACTGGAACTATTAACCTAATGGAGAAAGTCATTCATAAATTCACTAAAAAAAAAACTCACTGAATTTCACCATCTACAACTTACAGACTAAACTTGAACAATTTCAATGTTACTTTCTAATCATACAATAGTGCATTGGCTTCAACTAAATTCTCAAGGATTAAACTGAAATTGATATATAATAAAGTGTCAATGAATACTGTCCTGTTCTCTTCTACTACTCTACTATCATGAGTCTTCAGGTTTCCCCCCTTCATCATCAGAGGAAGCTTGTAAAGCTGGACAGACAGGGCGTGTGTTTGTTTTTCGGATGCGGGTGAGTAAATGATCAACCTAGATTGAAGCCAATATATTAATAAGACAAGTGATGCATTCAGCTCGACTGCACACAGGCTACAACATGAATATTAACACACATTGTCAAGTGCAATATAAAAGAGTACATCCAGCGGCGACATGAACTAGTTAGCCTTTAATAAAGCGATAAAGCTCAGCTGTGTTAGTAGAACTAGCGGTTTATTTTCTAGTTCTCTTCTTTGTGTCGACCTTGGCCCCTTGGTCTAAGAGAGACAGCTGTCCTTATGTAAACACACGACTCTTAGCTAACCAGCTGATACAGAAACAAATCCGACCACAAGCTAACAACCTAACCAGACTGAACCCTCTAAAAGAGACGAAGCCTTACTGTGAAGAAAGAAGAACTCTGATCACTACTAGTTCATTGAGACTGAAGCCTGACCACACGCTGTCTTTAAAGACAAAGAGCCCAGACAAACTCTAAAATTGATGTGTTACAGAATATTAAGCGCGTGTATGACCTGGGGGGTAGGAGGAGGAGTGACGTAGCAGACTGATCCGTTCAGGAGCATCAAACAGGGCGGGTAACTGCGCAGAGAGACAGAGGCTACTTTATGAAACAGCGCCCCCTGTGGCGAGCTGTTTGGATAGTGGTGGGTATATTTACAGTTTTTTTCCACTGAATAAACACTAAAATTAAAAGTAGTACACAATTATCAAAACCTTACACTCAAGGAGCAAAACATCGTTCCTCTTCATCTTAATCTTTCTAATGGAGGCCTGGAGGTTTTTTGTTAAACTGACTGGTGTTTGTAACTGTTCATACTTTCCTCCACCTTGACTAAGGCCCCGGTTCCAGCTGTAGAAAAACAGCCCCAAAGCATGATGCTGCCCCCACCATGCTCCTCTGTGGGTCTGGTGTTCTTTATGTGATGTGCAGTGTTTTTTTTATGCCAAACACACCTTTTGGAATTATGGCCAAAAAGTTCAAACTTGGTTTCATCAGACCATAAAACACATGCCACAAGGTTTTTGGAGACTTCAGGTGTGTTTTTGAAAAGTTTTGCCTGTCTTGGATGTTTTTTTCATAAGAAAAGGCTTCCGTATTGCAACCCTACCCATAGCAGAAACACATGAAGAATAGGAGAGATGTTGTCACATGTAAGTATACAGCCAGTACTAATCAGAAATCCCTGCAGATCCTTTAATGTTGCTGTCGGCCTCTTGGAAGCCTCCTGGACGGGTTTTAATCTCGTCTTTTCATCAATTTTGGAGGAATTTGCAGTTCTTGGTAATGTCACTGTTGTGCCATATTTTCAGCGCCCCCTGTGGTGAGCTGTTTGGACAGTGGTGGGTGTTTTATATCAACAGTGACATTCTTACTATCTGTAGGAGATATTTGTTTATTTTTTTGTATTTTGTTGTTTATTTAGTTTACAATCAATAAGTATTATCAGTTGTTTGATTTACCCCAGACACTTTGACCCTCCTATTATCCTTGGGGTCAATTTGACCCCATTTAATGTTTAATTAATGATTTACATTATTCTTTTTGGCTTCACATTTCATGACTTTTGCTAATTTAACGGGGACAACTGGGTAAACATGAAATTAACTTGATGATATGTTCCAATGTCCTGTAAAAAAAAATGGTATGCATTGTTGTTACCTTGGGTCAATTTGACCCTAGCCTGTTTTAGTTGTATAAAACAAAAATTTCAACATTTTACACAATTTTTTTTTGGGTTGTTTTGGATGATATTGAGGTCACTATAACATAAAATTCTACAATCTACAAAAACCTCCCTCTGCTTTAGGGGCCTAATTTAACATAATCGTACCTGTAGTACTGCAAGAACCACCAATAGTTCACTCAACAAGGGGGAGGGAGAAATTGTCTTTCCCACGAAAAATCGAAATTGACCCCAAGGATAAAAGATGTTAGGAAGTTTGAGGATAACAGGAAGGTTAACATCTTTGTATATAATACCTTCATCCCCAGCACCTTTGTACATAGCTAATTCTGCGCTTCTGTATATACTATATTGTTATTCTATTTTATTGTATCTTATTTGTATTTATATCTTATTTTATTCCTTCTTTCTATTAATATTTTGCCTTTCTTTCATACTGTGTATAAGAGCATTCTGTAATAACTGAATTTTCATTAAGTTTGATATTTTGATTATTTTTGAGTTTTTTATAACAAATGGTCACAGCACTATCTGTGATTGTCACTTCAGTTATCTTCAACGTCATTCATCCTGGGAGGAATAACATCACGTTTGCCATTCATGTGTATTAAGCTTTTAATTTCAGATATTCACAACACCATTCTTCCTGTTCAGAATGCTGAAACTATGAATATGAGTATAAAACTATGAAACTGTTAAATAGTGTCTGAACAGAACATTTAAAAATCCACAAAATACATAATCATAAAGTTATCTAATGATTATAGAAAAAAAAAAGATTTAAAAACAATATTTCACATCCTCTACACTAAAGTGCTGTAGTGTATTTGTAATATTTTACACAAATGTATCACTCCATTGTGTTTTACATTTATACAGACTTACAGACTTGTATAGCCGAGTTCAAACTACATTACAATTAGTTTTTTTTAGTGCTCGGTGTCATTTATGTACACATCTGCTTTTAAAATGTCTTTGCTCAGTCCATTTGAATTGAATTAATAATACAAAAAAAAAATATGGGCATCTTTCAGGAATCTCAAGGTAACCTTACAAATGTAACAATAATAAAACACACTTGATATTTAAAAAAAAAAAAAAAAAAAAGCACTTGGTAAAAAAAAGCTATATACAATATGAAAAGAACACAATGAATGGAAAGATAAAAATGCAAAAGAAAAGGTACATGTGAGGTGTTTACAGATAATATGCAGTTCCAAAAAGGAATGACATTAGTTGCTTTCAATAAAAGCTAAATAGATCTAAGTTAATCATAACAACTTTATATTTAGTTGACATGCAGCTATCATTAATGCCACTGTTAATTCACTGAACACTGATCAAGGGTTACGTATACGCAAACTGCTGCTTTATGATTTAAGTGCTCTTGTAGTTTTTGTACTTTTTCTTTTGCTTCAAAATCACTTTTTAGAATACAATTTATTTTAACGAGCCATGAAAAAACATTGGTAGATAAGGCTCACCCTTGAAGTCATATCATGATACCACACCTTGTGTAGCTGGTGCTGTCCAGAGTACATGCCTTTTATTTTTGTCAAATTGTTTTTCATTGAAACCCTTCATCAAGACTTTATGATGGTTTTAAAACAAATGTCTGAATAACCTCCTGAACCGTGTCCAGGGCTGTCCCTTCATTTCAACACGCCCTCTGGAGGAAAGCTTCTTGATACTACTGCTGCGCTGAAACAATCCAGAATAATTGATAACATCATTCAAGGAAACGGAGACAGACGCAGGGCTGCATTCAACATAAGATCACAGGTAACAGCTCTATAAGAACGACAAAGCTTTCTTTGCATGTGCTTATTTAAAATTTGTGAGTGTTGTGTTGCTTAAGTTTTCCCAAGTGTGTCTGACTCAATTAAGCCGTCTGTGGTAAATTAATTTTGAAATGTCATATTTTAATGTAAAAAAAACAACAATAGTAGTCAAGTACCCAGCAGTGTCGATCTCACAGAGTGCAATTTGACCAATCAAACTCAGTTTTCCTGTGTCAATATTTATTAAAGCAAACAGAATATCTGAGGCTGCCCGACCTGTTTTCTGCTACCTGTGTTTTGACAACAAAAGCTGCTGAAGACATTAAAATATGGTTGCAGTGTCAGTACATGGCGGTTAAGCGATAAGCGAAACAATATCATCCAAACTTGTGTGTTGTTTTAATCTGAGTATCACTTACTTCTGGATTTATAGAATCATCGACTGGTCCTAATCTAATTGTGCTAAAAAAAAAAGTGATTTTGTCCTCACTATCCATAAAAAGAGAAAGTGTTTTAGCTCAAAAGGCCATGCAGCAGAGATCAACTATAACAAGACGTGAAAAAACTGAAAAACTCTATTGATATGGATATATAACTCATTTAGCAAATGCTGTTTGCCTATATTCTTTTATCCATTCTCCTTCTCAGTGTGTCCAGAGTTGCTCTGCATTTTGGTCTAAAACTGAACCTCTTGAAATAATCAGATATTACCCGCAGGATGCAGGATCAAATAAACCAGACTTTGAACCCAATTCAACCTGCCGATATACATGAAGCAGACACTTGGTCATGGCCAGTAATTCACCATAACCATACGTCCGCCATTTTCTTTCCACATCATGCTCTGGTTAGGCAGCCCAATGCTGACGCAACATGTCAATGCATTGTTCTAAGTTGTTCAACACACAAGAAACAGACTGATCTGTTATACAATTTTTAAAAGCCATTTAAAAAGACAAATGAAATAGAAAAAACAGGTTAGAAAATAATAAGATAGATTTTAGATTTAAAAGTTAAAGAGCAGAGTTGTTTAAAAAAAAATAATGATAATAATAATAAATACATAATAGCAACAATAACAATAATAATAATAATAATAATAATAATAATAATATTACTTCTATGGTACTTTTCAATACAGGTAAAAAAGTGCACCACAAAAACAATAAAAACAAACAATAAAAGCAGATAGGCAAAACGTTACAAATCAGATTTAATTCACAAAATAAAAGCTTTGTTATAAAGGTGTGTCTTCAGTAGCCGAACAAATTAAGGGACTGGTTCTGTAAGTCTGATTTCCTCTGGCAGGCTATTCCACAGCAACTGTAAAAGTATCTTAAAATCAATCCTAAAAACAACAGGTAGCCAATGTAGGGATGCTGAAATTGGGGTGATGTGGGAAATTATTTAAGTTCTAGTTAAAAGCCGAGCTTTTGTTCTGTCTGAATGGGGTGGATGGATTTCTGATTAAGACAGGTGTATAGTAGAGTGCTATTCAAAGTATTAGAAAAAAGTAAAGGTAAAAAAGTAAGCTTTAAAAGAACTGAGCAATTCAGCCGACCTGACATTTTTTGGGAGTTTGCTCAGATATCTGGAGCACAAAAACGGAACGCTGCTTCTCCATGTTTGGTCCAGACTCTGGGAACAGAAAGCAGACCTGTCCCAGACCACCTGATCCATCTGTATAGTTCGTACTGTATGAGAAGATCACTGATGTGTTTTAACCTGAACCATTCAGAGCTTTATAGACCAGAAGCAGTATTTTAAACTCTATTAACTGACAAACATATAACCAGTGTAAAGACCTCAGAACTGGAGCGATGTGATCCACGTTCTTGGTCTAACTGAGGACTCTCGCAGCAGCGTTCTGAATCAGGGGTTGTTGTTGAAGGACTAGAAGAGAGAGCGGTTGTTGTTGAAGGATAAAAAGAGAGAATGGTTGTTGTTGAAGGACTAGAAGAGATTGGGATTTTGGTTGAAGGAGAAAAAGAGAGAATGGTTGTTGTTGAAGGACTAGAAGAGAGAGCGGTTGTTGTTGAAGGAGAAAAAGAGAGAATGGTTGTTGTTGAAGGACTAGAAGAGAGAGCGGTTGTTGTTGAAGGATAAAAAGAGAGAATGATTGTTGTTGAAGGACTAGAAGAGATTGGGATTTTGGTTGAAGGAGAAAAAGAGAGAATGGTTGTTGTTGAAGGACTAGAAGAGAGAGGGATTGTTGTTGAAGGAGAAAAAGAGAGAGTGGTTGGGGTTGAAGGAGAAAAAGAGAGAGCTGTTGGGGTTGAAGGAGAAAAAGAGAGAGCGGTTGTGGTTGAAGGAGAAAAAGAGAGAGCTGTTGGGGTTGAAGGAGAAAAAGAGAGAGCGGTTGGGGTTGAAGGAGAAAAAGAGAGAGCGGTTGTGGTTTTTATTTTGCCCAAAATAATTTGTGTTGATAGCATTTTATGATAGCAGAAAACTGACACATGGGGGACCGTAGATATTATACATCACATGAGCATGAATACGCTGCATTTTCATAAAAAAAAAAAAAGAAAACACAAAGAAATTAAGCAAAATCGGGACAGACAATGACAAAAAAAGAAAGACTAATCATCAGTGTTGCTTTTCCAAGGTGGAAGTCGTTAATGTTAATGAGTTATGATTGAAGTTGACTGTTGTCTGTTGGACAGGTGAGAGTACAATCTGCCATAATCTAACGTTTTGTAACAATGTTTATTTGTTATAATTGTATTGTTGTTGGAAAGAAACGTTTCAGTTCGTGCCGCCCGCCCACAGAGCAAACGTTTATGCCAACAGCTTATAAGTTTAATAACCTCTTTTCGTCTTTAGTCTGACGGTAACACGAACCATTGCCAGATAACTAACTGACATTTATTGGACAGCTTCTGGTCCTCCACGGCCACCATAGCTTAGGTGATGCAAAGGGTTAGGAACTGAGGGGTTCATTTTAGAATCTGACTGCTAGATTTCGGTAATATTAACATTTCTACACACTGCACCTTTAACGTTAGACTAGTCGGTTAGTCGTAAATTTTACATCCAAACAGCTAGGAAACTAACCGCTTCCAAAGATCCCTAGTCTTGCTTTAGTGATGAAAATACCTTTCATATATTTTGTGGTGATATCAGCAGCGTTATATAAAAAACCTCCACATCCTGCCCTGCATGCTCTACCCAAACCAACAGAGTAGTTAAAATGCATCTTGTTCAGACCATCTTTATGTGTGACATGTCTACAGTAGATGAACAATACCTCTAGTCTTAGAACAACACAGCACGTTCACACAGGTTTATACGCTGGAAGCGGACACTATGAAAAGCAGCAAACTGCTGAAAATGACCTCATTTTAATCAAACAACAGAAAGTAGTTTATATACGCAGCATGCCAATTTAATTTTGCTGTACCAATCCTACAGTTTGCTTTTGAAGAAGACAGGTTTTTTATATCTTAGTTAATAAGTAAACAATCAAATGATTATCGAAAAGACAAATTACTGATTCAAGTGCAACACTCTGAGTGGTTAATATTTCACCGATGCAAGGAGCGCTTCATATGATGAAAAGAGGCATAGATTAATGATCTGTATTTAGATTTTAGAAGGTGTACTTTCTCACAGTCAACATTTTCTTACTAAAGAAACTGTCTTAAAACACCGGGATAAAACACTGGGAACACAACAAAAAACATCTTAAAAAATATTAAAAACTAAAAACTATTTATCTTTCTGATGACCTGGTGTGATTCATGATTCAGGACTGTTGTAGCAGTTTTAAGTTAAGTGCAACAAAATTCAGGAGTAACCTGAGATCTGTATAAAGAATCCACCAACAATGAATGCAGTGTCCACTTAGTAACTGTTATCTTGAGATCTTTGGAGAGGGACTTTGCTGTGAGTGTGTTTCTCAAGGGAATCAGCAGCACCATAATGGTCATAAAAGGTCACATAAAGTTCTGAGTTGTCCTGTTTTAGTAGGTTTGGCTGCTTTACCACACTTTCATCCAACACGATGTCTGACATTTTTGCTCGAGTTTAACCGAACATGCCCGAGCATGATTGAGAGTGAGTTTTGGCTCACAGGGAGGAGCAACATGAACTGCAGTTACGGAAATGTGTGCAGTTCATAGCACAGGATAAAACGGAAGCATTGCTAGTATGAACGCCCACATTGTTCAAGTTCCTTATGACAGTTCTAAAAAGAAGAAGTGCAAGATTGTTGAGAAGTTTCAACACAATAGCTGTGGGAGAAGCTTGACATCAAGTCGGTTGAAAACTCAGCTCATGGTCTGGATGGCACTAATAGTTGACTGGACGTTTGAAAGGAAGAAAGAGTCTCCATGCACACACTGGAAATGTTGAACCGGTAGGTAAAGGGTATCTGACAGTCACCATGAAAGTCTCTCGTATTCAAAGGTTCTGAAAGTTTCAATAGTCTTACTCTGACTGATTTGTTCATTAGCTTATATTCATCCATGGATGTATTTAGGAGCTGTTCTGATTGGTTTCGAGTAAACGTCTAGTGAAAAAAGTTGAAGGCATGAATCTTTGCATTGCAGTTCAGCAACACTAAGCTTGTTTTTAATGTTTCTATCGCTCAGTGAATCTTATAAACCCACAGCTAATGTATCCTGATGAGGTTCTGAAAATTAAAGTCTGAATAATTCAGAACTAAGAGGGTTTAAAAGGGCTTTAGAATTGGGAAGTAGCTATAATCAATATATTTGTATCGCATGTAGGCCTCATGACTGCTTGTCCGGGAAAGAGGGATGCTCCAAAGAGAAATGGAATCATCCACTGCACGTGCTCTTGAGTGTTTAAGTGTCTCTCAGCTTTATTTCAGTCTTATAGCACCAAACTTCATTGTTTTGGGTCTTTCATTTAGGTTCAATCACTACAAACAGCAACTAGCTGAGGAACACTGTGGAGGATTTAAAAGCTAAGAAGACAGATATTTCCATCAGGAGTTGGTGGAGAGGAGATAAGAGTTTAAAGGAAAGGGACTGTTGAAACTAGGGACGCACCAATTGGGAAAATCTATTTTGGCGGTCATTAATTCTCCAATCTGTGCCAGGGGCCAAAATTAATCTTTGTTATAAAAACAGTAACTAACACTGTTACAGTCTTTAAGGCCTGACCACACTACCTTTGAGTGAGCACTAATTTAACTGTTCAAACATACAACACAACCTTTAATTTAAGTCTCTCTTTCATGAATAAGTTATTTAAAAAATAACAGCTTGAAGACTCTTCAGCTGCTTTACAGTCACAAAGCCAGAGCTTTATTTTTGAAAACATAAATAGTGATATGTGACAGTTGAATAAAATTCACAAATCATCAGAGAAGCAGTGAATTTAAAAAAAGGCGAGGATGTACAAACGATGGATGACATCTTGTAGCAGGGTGCAGTTCGGCAGTATATTGATCTGAAAAATGGAGAAAGAGTTGTATGTATGCTGTGTCTGGTTGAACTTACATATAACCAATGTGTAACCAGCACAGGCATGTGGATGTAAACCTGCAGTGAGGACTGAAGGCTGGCGATATTAGCTGCTCTATGCAATGTTATCAATTTGGGTGCTGTGGTAATGTGGAAAACATGCCAATGCTAGATTTCATGTGATTGGCAAAATGAGTGAAAACAGTTAAAGTTAATTCCTTTTCCAAAGTTTTTCGCAGCTTAACACGGACTGAAATCCAGAAGTCCCTTGCAGAGATATTTACTAAACCAACTTCAATTATTTCATAAAATGTTCATTCAAGTTTCAATTTGTTTCTCATTTGTTATTATTATTAATTGTTGTATTTCATCAAATGCAAAACAACAACAATGTGATATCAGCATTATGCTCTCTAATTATTGGCACCAGCCGTTGAAAAACAGATATCAGTCGACCACTACTCGTCAGTCAGTAAGAATCTATATTTCTGTTTGGATGACTGAAATGAGTCGCTTGTGAACATCTCTAACTTTATATACAGAGTTTTTCCCCCAAAACTAGGTAAGTTTACAGAAGGCTTAAACATGGAGCATACTAGACCGCCATCATTGAACTAATGTGATGCAACAGATTCATATCAGCTGATGAGTTGGTGGATACAAAATTATTTGCTGATAATCCGACATCTGTCAAAAGGGCCGATACTGATACTCTGCTGGTATTGGCATCCCTTATTGAAAAAATAATCTCTCAGATAATAAAACATATAAACCATCATGAATTATGCTTCTCCTCGCATCCTGGATGAGTACATAAGAAAATAATCTTTTCAAGTTTACTCCATCTAGTTAAGGATTTGACTGTGTTGTGCTTGATCTTGTCTCTTCTAAATTTAAGTTAAGATATTGAACTTTGTTTATTGCTTGTTAAGTCATCAATATTGTATACTCTTAAAAATATTGATTTAAAATAGAAACAAATCACAGCTTTTCAACTTTCTCTACAGCAGCTGAGTCTCCATAATGATCCTCAGTAACTGCCTCTCCTCAGGTTAGCAGTCTGAGACTGCACACCATGAATATCTCCATCCCCTCGATCCTGCTCGGCCTGGGAGTAAAATGTCTGCTCAACTGGGCGCTGGTGTTTATCCAGAGGAACCACATTTGCAAAAGCTTCCTGGGAGTTTTCAGTGTTTCCCTTGCGATCATCGACACAGCCCTGACCCTCTGTGCTGCCGTCGTTCACCTCCCCGACGACGGATACATCTTCTTCCTGGGCTTGAAGCTGACCAGGCTCCATGTGTGTTTACTGGTTCAAATTCTCGGACAAGTCTACAGTAATCTGCAGTGGCCTGTTGTAATCTTAGCAGGCTTGGACCACTTCTGCACCCTCACTCGGAGGTTGCATATCACCAGGGCCAGATGGCTGGTCTGGTTATTTGTTAGCAGCTTCCTTTGGTATCTCGCTGTTCTCTATGTCTTCCTGCTCTCTGACTTCAATCCTATCCTTGAGGATGTGACTTACAACCAAATTCAGCAGTGCTGGGTCTTCCACTCACCTCAGATCATGCAGGTTGTCATATTTCTCCTCCTGTCTCTGGGTTATGCAGCACTGCATGCTGGGTACAGCAATCGATTAATGAAGGACCAAAACACAGACAAAAGTACAACCCTCTCCGGGAGAGACATTGTGAAACAAATCACACATATTTTTCTGAGCACTTGGGCCTTGTTCCTGTTTTTTCTTGCCATGCTCCTCCTGCTCCCTGTGGGAATACCTGCATACCTGGGTCTGAACGTTGCCTGGTTGAGTTTCCTCAACAGCATCCTGATAGCAGTCCTTTTATGTGCAGTCTGTCCGGCCTCACAGCTCATGCAGGGCTTGGCAGCAGTTCCTCCCGACAGCTTCTGTGAGTGGAGATTTAAATTTAGCTTGGCTGCAGAGGACAGGACATGACACTGTGCAAATACACACAGGACCAATGTAAGAAAAAATGTCTCAGTAATAAGTATTTGTTTAGAAAACTTGATATTTGGCATATGGATGTAACAATTGGTCCACTAGGTTTGCCCCAAAGCCTTAGTCCTGCTGAAGTTTTAAACAAATCACCACTTACTAGTAAAGTTGGCTCTTTCAAAGCAAAATATATCTATATTGACAAGACTGACATTTATGACCCCCAGATGATTATTGTAACCACTATAAGTGCCACATTTGTACTTTTGAATGTAAATGAAAACAAATACACAAACTCTTTTAAAATGGTTGTTAAATTTGTGTCTCTATCCTGTTAAACTTTTTCATAAGTTGTATTTTTGACTCACAATATTGTCATAGAAGATCAGACTTAGTGTGATAATTTGACTTAATTTGACCAATATGTTAATATCTTATAGCCTATAGAAATAGTTAAAGACTTTATAGAGATATTATGAAACATACACACATATTTCTTGGTTACAATCCTGTTACAATGCACAATAGTAAGACTGTCTGAAGACACGTGTATCGATTGAGGTACGCGTGTTGGAGACTAGAGCCAATACAGAGATGGCTGCTATGACACCCAACTTCCAGGCCAATAGGAGTTGGCTGCGTACTTCCTGCACGCCTTTCAAGATGTATCTCCATAAAATATTATCATTTTTGGGACTCTGGGCTCATTTTGCTGACTTCCTGCAGGAGCTCTTTCATTTTGAGACCACCGCGGTACTTACTTACATGTGACCACGATAAATGTTTTCTGAGAACTGAATGAATTCTATGGTTTTCATTCTCGAGCTGCCAACAAAAGAACAGGGGCTAACACTTAGTCACTATTTACAATGGTTTATAGCTTATTCCACTGATAACATCACTTAATCGAAAGTTAAATACACACAGTTAAAATACACAGGCCTTTACCTTTATTTCATTTCATTTTTTACTTTAATTTGTCCATAAATGAGTAACCAGCCGAAGCATCAGCTCAGGTGTATCTGCTAGTTATCAAAGGTTGATATGCTCACAAGCTAGATGATTAGCATTTGCTTGGTCTAAGCCAAGGGAAACACATATTACTATTAGCATTGTCGTCGTGCGGCAGCTGGCCTTAGCAGCTTTAGCAGGACCGAGTGATGATCCCTCTCGTTCTCGCGAAGTTCCTCAGACACTTTAGTCTTTAGTTGTTTTGGGTCACTTCTCTGTTAAGAAATTTGTTTTGAATGTCATTTTCGACCTACTCTATTCCCTATTTCTACCATTGTGCTAATAAAGTTAGCTCGTTTACCATCAGGGCTTCTCAGTCAACAAACATGCACTGGAATAAAAATGCCCCTCCAAAAACAAGAAAAAAAAACTGATTTCAAGGTACTTTTTTTTGTTTTAAGTTATATTTTTGGGCTTTTTTGCCTTTATTGATAGGACAGCTGAAGAGAGACAGGAAACATGGGGAGCAGAGAGTGGGGGAAGACATGCAGCAAATGGTCGACCGACCGGGAGACGAACCAGCGAACTCCGCCCCGACTCGTGGGGCACCCAGGCCACCAGCGTCGCGATTTCAAGGTACTTTTACCTTGAAATAGGCAAAAAAAATCGGCCAATAGAACAAGTGAAAATGTGCTTGACAAGTTTCTTAAAATTAGACTTAATATTTAGAAAACTGTGATCTTAAAAGTGGCAGTGAAGACTTATTTTAAGCAATATTTTACCAGTGTATTAAAGCTTAGAGTCTCAGATTTAGATAGGAATGCTAACAATTAGTATTTTTTCACTCCAAAAAATATTTTTATACACTAAGAAATTCCATGTCAACTTCTTCATTTGAGATATCCATCCATCCATCCATTATCTTGACCGCTTATCCCGTTAGGGGTCATGGGGGGCTGGAGCCTATCCCAGCTGGCTACAGGCGGAAGGCAGGGTACACCCTGGACAGGTTGCCAACCTATCACAGAGCTAACACAGAGAGACAGACAACCATTCACGCACACACTCACACCTACGGGCAATTTAGAGTGATCAATTAACCTGGAGAGCATGGCTGTTTCCGAAACCGCCTACTATACTAGCAGTACATACTGATTTGGCCAAAATTCAGTATGTAGTAAGCAGTAAGTGAACAAGAGCAAAATCTGCAGTATGCCAAAACTCCCTGGATGTCTACTGATTCAGGAAAATTTCCCAGTATGCATCGGTCCAGTCTGCCTCGCGTACTGTTTCCCACAATGCACAGCGCTCGGTCCGCCTTTTCTTTTTCCTTCTTTCTTGACTGGAGGAATTTTCGTTTTTGGGTGCAGTGGAAGTCATCAAATTACATTTAAACCACTTCCTAACTTTTTAAATCCTAAGTGGATGCTAAAGAAGCAGTTTCTCTAAAGGCTTCGCCGTTGTTTACTTCCGCTTTCCAAAACCGGAAATCCAGTGACTTCTGGCACAGCATACTGCAACACAGATCGAACAGAACAGTCATACTATATACTAAATTCAAAAGCAGTATGAAATACCTACTGCCTACTACATTAGTAAGTAGTATGTAGCAGGCCGTTTCGAAAACAGCCCATGTTTTTGGACTGTGGGAGGAAGCTGGAGTACCCTGAGAGAGCCCACGCATGCACGGGGAGAACATGCTAACTCCACACAGAAAGGCACCTGCCCGGCCGGGGATTCAAACCAGAAACCCTCTGGCTGTGAGGCAACAGCGCTGCCCACTGCACCACCGTGCAGCCCCATTGAAGATATATTCAACTCAATTTGAGTTGTATTATAGCAGCACTTCTCTAGGTTTAAGACCATCTTGTACATCTTGTACAAAGTTTAATGTCTTCTCATAGTGAGCTGGATATACTAATATTCAGTCATGCTGTTTTTTAAGGATAAGCCAGCTATGCTCAAAAGTAGCTGTTTCATTGTGTGCATGTAGTTTGAGGATGTATATTTTTATCTGATTTAGAAGAAACAGTGGCTGAAAACTGTAACCCACCCTTAAAAAAACGCTTTTCTTTCTTTCTTTTGTAAATGGAGCTGTTTTCTGATAGATTCACCAATAAAATGCATTTACTTAAATCAAGTTAAGGGTTTGTCTTAAATCAAGATTATCCGTCTTCTACACATTTCTCAGCTTAAAAAATGTATGAAATGTAAAATAAACCTTGTTTCTTCTTTTTTTTTTTTCCTCGTCTGCATATATATTTCTGGTTTGCGTCATGTTTGTCACAAACTGTCAAATATTAATGCATTAAACCTTGTTTCTTCTAAATTACAACTCAAAACAAGATCATTTCAAGATTGTTTGACTTAACAAGATATTTAAGATGCATTGTCTTAAAACAAGTCCCTCTATCTTGCTCAAATGTTACTTGTTAAGTAAATTTATCATAAATCAATTGGGAGAAGACATTTTCATGTAAGATTTTGAGTTTTTGCAGTGTGGACCACTTGTGTTTGCAGAGCTTCTTCTTCATGTTACTGACACTGACACAAAAGCAGCTTTTCTTTGCAAAGAACTTTAATGACTCTCTAAAACAGCTGAATAATTACTGAAAATGTATATTTATGCTGTTATTGTTCCATATAAATCAAATTTTGATGGTTAGGTCCGAGGAGTTTGTGTGGTCGTTGCTGGCAAAATGTCAAATGTGGAGTAAAAGAAGACATGGTATTATTTCTGCTGTTGCTGTAAAAAATGTTTTTATAAAAGTAGAAAAATAGATCTATGAATTTCAGAACTCAGGAATATTAAAATGATGTATTTATCATTTATATTTTTAACTGCATAAATTGATTTTAAATGGACAGACAACTATTTTGTTTGAAATATTAATACTTATAATTGTTTAAGCTTCAGTATGAATTAAGGGGGAGTTCAATTCATTTTTGTCAGTTGTACGAAATTTGTTGCTGCTGCTTCTAATATTGAAGTTAGATGTCTTTCATGTCTTTCAATAAGTACCTTGATGTCAATAACATGGTAATCAGGAGGCAAAAATCATTATAGGCAGATAAGAAAGGCAAAGATACCACTGATTTGACACTACAGAACTTTACTTGAATTTGATCCAAGTTCATTGTCTATACAGGGTATATTTACAAGATCTGAAATTGAGGGAAGGGCATAAACAGAAAATAACAAACACTAGATACAACTGAGGTATTAGCTAAAAGCATTTACAGGTATGTATTTTACTCGTAAATATCAATGATAAACAGAGATGCAGTGTCTTCTGCTTAAAAAACATCTTTTTATATCACAACATGAGGTAGGAGAACAGTGTCTCGATTCATGCAAGAACAAAAGTCTCATCACACTGTAGTATTGGCAACGTAGTATGCAATGGTCATTCACAGACACTGTGTTTCATGTTTCATAAACAGCATTAAGGGGGAAAGGGGATCGTTTAAGCCAAGCTATGGATATATATCTTTTCATCTATAACATGATGTGTTTAAATTAAAACATGATGTACCTCTAAGTAACCTGTGATCTGTCTGATCAGTCTCTCACACTGAAAACTGCTTTACTGGTCGTCTTCACAAAGCCAGGATGTGGTGAGTGTGTAAATCTTGTATTCAAATGTGGTTCACATGATAAATCGATGCTTCTTTCACTTTGTTTTTATCAGTTGGGAAAACTTCACTCCAGTATAAATTCTGTACAAAGCATATTCAATTTTTATAACACTGCAAAATGCAAAAAAGGCCCAGCAAACCTTGTTACAGGAGATTTTCCTCCCTATTCTTTCACATTAAGTCTTTTTTTGCAACAAGGGTGAGCAGTTAGAGAAGCTAAACAACGCCCCCTTGTGTATCAAATGCAACATACACGAAGTAAAATGACAGCAGTTGAAGCCTCATTTATCTGCGTTTGTGATTAATTCACATGATTTTTTGAGGATGTCTGTTCTGCCAGAGTGATAATTAGACATTAAATCTAATACTGATTATCTTTTGAGTGATGTCGACACATCCAGACGAGGATATATGATCAGAATCAGAAAGTATAACAACACATCCAGAGCTACATGAGCAAGTTTCTCTTTCCCTTTTCAAAGCTGCTGTGCTTCAGTCAGATGTAGGAGGCCAACACACACACAAACTCTCTCTCTTACTCACACACACCAGCACATCATTTCCAAATCAAATGAGGCTACATTTTATGTTCTTCATATATCTGACTCAATATTCAGCCAACCTCTCAACCAATAATGATATAAAACTTGCACAGATCAATGTTCATGCATATGAGCCATCTCAATAATTTGTGCGCAACGTGGGGGGGAACCTCTTTTTTTAAATCAATGAACAGATTGATAGAGTGGCCCGGTGACACAAAACATTAGGGGCAGCAAAACATGCAAAAATCACTTTTTGTTTTTCTTTTTCTCCAAAATGCTTTTTCTCCAACAAATTCTCAATTTAGCTTCTGGGTAAAGGTTTAAGAAAGAGGAAAAAGGTTTGTTACATTACACATTAAAAAGTCCATCAAGATGAAATCCACAAAAAAAAAGCATTTCAGAAAGGGGGAAGTGTGTAACAAAGTATTTTTTTTTCCTATTTTGTCCTGCATCACATCTCAGTAAACCATGCGATTCACTCCCCCATATTCACCTGACTAAAGTCAAGTTTGATATCTGCAAAGATCACTTAATAAAAGAAAGCAAAAACATCTGAAGCCTTAGTTCTGGTCCAATTTATATAACCTTTTGAAGATTTTTCATATAAGAACAGTTAATATATTAATGACTACTGTATTTACAAAGTGAATATAAATCTTTAGTTAATATGTTAAATATTTTCTTTCATAATTTTAATAAAGGTTTAAATGGAACCACAGTAGGGTGTACATTTGCGGTATGGGTTTGATTTTACTGGCTTGTACACCTGCACCTGCTTGTATGACTTTCAACAAACCACAACTGTCCTCCACACGGTCTCTAAGGTTGGTTATTGTAAAGGGAAGCTGTGTAAGAAACTCTGCATTGAACAGGATGGAGCACAGTGGAATGTCTATCAATTTGCATTTATAGCAGATGCATAAAAAAGCTCAGAGTTGAGCTGAGGCCGATCCCCCTTCTCTTTTTAAACAATTATTTACACACACACACACACTCGCTTACAGGGATCTCCTCAGTGGCAATAAAAAGCGCTTTGCCTGGCAACTGACACAATAAAGTCCTCTCTTCCTCTGGCTGGACGCCTGCTTGCTCTCCTGAGCATCTACAAAACACTGCACACCCCCAGCTGATCTGGCTCTGGGGATGTATGGACGGGTATGTGTGAGTGAGTAAGTGACGGTCGTTTTGTGGGAGAGGAAGGGAGGGAGGGAGCTTGTTGAAAGATGGGGGCTCCTGTACAGTCTCACCCGCGGGCGAGTGGAGGCCCCCAGACAACAACAGCTGCCCCCATTCTGACGGCACCGAACAAAAAGGGCTCCCTCTGTACCTCCGGCGTCTGGGCCACCCAGCCTGCCGCGGGTAAGAGTGCACCAGTCCCCCCTGAGCACCCCTCAATCCTCACTTCCTCTCCCTGCCCGGTAATGTTTGTTCAGCCAGGCAGAATAACGTGAAGCAGGGGCCGGATTCGAGGCCCAAACCACCCTGGACTAACTGCTTTCACCTGCGACCCACATTCTTCGAAGACGCTCTGTTGAACAGGGTGGGGAGAAAAACCGTCTGCTAACAATGAAGTCAAATCATACGAGGAAAAGAGAAGCCCAGAAAACAGGGGCAGACCAGAGCTTTGATCATCTGCTGGGAACGCTGGGGCCATTGTTCTGCCTGAATGCCTGGACTTCACCGACACACTCAATGTCGTATGTATTATACTCACACAGTACAGCTAACCGCACATGTGAGACACTGCCTTTCTTCTTTCTTAGAAAAGCTACAACGGCTCAGCCAGCCCCCATGTGCAGACACATTCCTTTCCCAGGGGATTCTGGGGGAGGCGAGTGCCTTGAGTGCATAACACCGCGAGTGAGCTTCTTCATGCCAAGCCTGAAAACAGCACAGCGTTTCCTGTCTGACCCAAAGTGGGTGAAAAACAACAGCATGGAGGTGTTTCCCAGCAGAGGGCATTGGTGCTAGCGTACAGCGGTGGAGGGGATGAGGCCTCCTGTAAGGGAAGGAGGTGTTTGTGTGTGTGGTGGAGAGAGGGGGGGGGCAGGTTGCAGGAGACATTGGGCAGCTGGTAGATCAACTGACGGACTGTTTGGTCTGCGACAAGAGAGTCCAGTTGCTGGCCAGCAGAGAGAAGAGGGAAACTAGTCTGTGTGAGGAGCAGCTGGAGGCCAGGCCAGACGATTTGCTAGCCAGCTACCTTGAAGGGGTCACACTCAAAAACACTCATTTCAAGTTCAGCATCAATATTGGCATATTTTCATGAGGTTTACGACATCTGTCTTTTTTGTACAGTAAAGGTCTTTCTCCTCCATATAGATTTTTTGACATGTTATACTTTTCTTTTTTGTTTTACAAGGAGCAACAAAAAAAAAACTGTACTGAAATGTTTGTGCAGTTTCCTGCAGTCGCTGGTTCTCGAGCGTTTAGGCTGTACATACAGAAAGATGGAAAAAGGGGCTCAGTAACCAGTCGCCATTTTTGTGTCCATGGGCACCAGTCACTGTGCCAGGTAGTAGCAGTAAGAGACATCTGTTAGGAGCTGGGACCAGTCTTGTGTCTGAGGTCTGACATCTCAAAGTCATTAGCTCCAGAGTCCAGAGCCAGCAACAGGGGATGGGAGGTCGGATATCGAGGAGGGAGGAAAATAACAACAGTAATGTGTTGAGTTGGTCTCTAGGTGACCTAACTCCTGTCTGTGAAGCAGCTGTTTGTTCAGTAAAAATTATAAATAAAATCAAAACAAATATGCTCCCAAAAACTTTAAATACTGTTTAAAGATAGGAGAGGGGAGCAAATGAAAGAAGAATAAAAACACAACATAAAACTTTTTTAAGTGATGTTAAATTACAAACAAAAGTCAGTCCTACGCTGAAGTAAAACAGGGAGGAGGGGGGGGGGGCGCACAAGTTGAAAATAGCCTGGAAATGAGAAGCTCCTTTCTGCCTCAGGCTGATTTGTTTGTGTCTGTAGAGTTGGCGGGTGATTTGGAGAGGAATAAGGGAGGAAAGGGGGCGCCTGGAGGGGGTTTGCAGTTACTTCTGGCCAGCCGCTGGGGCCTCTGAGAAGGAGGAAGAGGAGGAAGAGGGCGGGGAGTGGACGTTAGGGGGTCCGGTGGAAGGGGTCGGTGGAGGAGAGGGGCTGCCTCCCACCGTGCCAGACTGGGCCATCTGCTGCTTGAGCTGGGAGATGGTGCGCTCCAGTTTTTCCCGTGCCTCTCGTTCCCTGCGCAGCTCCTCCTGCAGCTCCTGCCGATCTGCCTCCGCTTGCTCCAGCCTCTGACGCAGCTCTGACAACTGGGGAGGGAGAGAGAGACAGAAAGACAGACGTGAGGTCAACTCATGCCTACAGCAAATCCGAAGACATGTGGTCTGACACATTATCACATTAAACAGCAGTTAGTCGTAAGTCATGGTGTTTAGTTCCAAACTTATTAAAAGCTTCTGTGATGACAAGGAATGATTCACCACTGCACAACTTCATTCTTAATTATTTCATTTCCATCTTATTCATTCTTTCTGGGTGAAGCTCCAAAGATACAGTAAGACACTGACAACACGTTGATATCAAAGCCACATATGGCATATATATTTTCTACAAACAATACCTGGTTTAATAGACTGTAAACCTCGCTTTCTGTCACTCTTTCAGCTTTGACTTTGTTCCTCACAGACTCCGACTGTCCTGATATTAGAGTTACACCTACACATATAATAATTCTGTGACTCACACACCATTAAGAAATGTATAAATGTGCCTTAGCTCAGCTCAATACAAAATAACTAATCTCATGGTTCAGACAATCAGAGCAAAACTAGGAAAATCTGACCACCTCTCTGCTTTCAAGGCTTTGCAAGACAACATAGAAGAAATGTGTGAGACAAGACTCCATGTTCTCAAAGTTCTTTACCTCTAACTGCACTGATGCATCTTTGGCCCCCTTATGTCTTCAGATAAAAATAGCATGTGTCCAATGATGCAGCTAATGTGCATACTGTATATGTCCTGGTGATTCACTCAGAACATGCAAGTGTGTCCCGCTTCGTCCGTACCTGTGCTGTGTAGTGCGCCTCTTGCTGGCGTTGTGACCCTGGCTCACAGGCACAGGCCTGCTGTCGGAGCTGCTCCAGACGGGTCTCCAGCTCCAGCTGTTCCTGGCGGGCCTGACTGAGTTGCCGCGCTTGCTCGCTGTGCACCGCCTCCAGCTCGCTGCGCAGCTCTCTCTGCTCGGCGCTCAGCTCCCGCAGCCTCGCCGCCTCACCTCCACGCATTGCTTCCAGCTCCTGGTGACACATGAGCAAAGTTAATGGAGATATCAACAACACCTCCAGAGAAGAAAAAGCTTTACATTGAGGCAACTCTATGGGGAGGTTATTCCCCCAAGGGACCCATGCACATCTACTGTTCATGTGGCCTGCTGCCAAAATCAGAGAGCTGAAGGCCATGTATGTAAGCTAAGAAAAAGTCTGTGGGACTATGGATGTGGTCAAAGGGGAGAAAGCGAAAAAGGAAAGGTGTTTTATTTGTTTTTTTAAAAAGTCTCAGGTGAAATCTATACCATCAGAACAGTTTTTGGAATGATGTCCTGACGGTTATTCCACATTTTGGGATATTAATGCAACTCTGTAGTTGTGCACTGTAATATTCATTACACAGGTCTCATTGTTCTGTGTGCTCACTAAAATAAAAGTTTTATCACACATGATGTGATGTGTTAGTGAAACACTGATTTACATAAGCCAGGTTGCTGACTGCTTTCTAAAACTGCTGAACCATCTGGTAGCAACATTTTGATGGAGTGGAGTAGGTTTTGGATTTTTTCAGGCAGTGGGAGGCAGACATTGAGGGGTCACTGGAAGGTGAGCATCACCTCCATATCTCAGCCAAGGACGTCTTTAATATGCAGGGACAGTTATGGCATAGTCAGGAGCTCATTTATCCCGTCTTTGTTCTTCTAAGCACCAACTCACCATTTCCAGCTGCAGCTGCTTGTGCAAGGTGGAGTTGAGCTTCTCCTGCTGCTTGCTGTACATCTGCATGATTTCCACAACGATCCTGTCCTTGTCGTCCTCCAGCCCCCCTACCATCGCTGCAGCGCTGCTCGATGCACAGCCTGTGTCCTTAGCAGCTACTTCCGTTAACGGTGACAACAACGACGACGCAGGAGGAGGAGGGGTGTGGGCGGGGTTGCGGGTGGCTCTCTTGCAGCTCGGGCTGCTTGTCTCCATGGAAACTGCCTGGGTTTGGCATTCCCGCTCGGTGGCCGAGGCAGCGGTGGCACGTTGGGATTTGGCCTCCTCAGCGCCAGAAGCAAGGGGAGGGGAAGCGTGGAGATCTGGGGAGAGAGGAAAAAGGAAGATGAAGGAGGACGTTTTTTAAAACTGATTCTTTTTATTGAAAAAAAAAGAGGAGGAGGTTGAACGACAGGAAGTGCGAGCCGGGCTGGTGCACACTCCCGCCTACGCTTAGTAACACCCTCGCACAACCTCATAGAAGCTCGCACCTCTAGTCAGCGCAAACACACAAGCACAGCATGGCAACAGCAGAGGATCCAAACTTTCAACCAAAAATGATTCTGTGTGTGTGTGTGTGTGTGTGTGTGTGTGTGTGTGCGTGCGTGTGTGTGTGTGTGTGTGTGTGTTTGTGTGTGTGTGTGTGTGTGTGTGTGCGTGTGTGCGTGCGTCTGTGTGCGTGTGTGTGTGAGAAGAAGAAGAATAAAGGGCCGTGTGTGGGAGCTGTGGCGCTCTGCAGGGGCTCCTCCTCCGCTTAAACTCTGGCATGTCCCCTCACTGTGGCCTTTAAGGTATACATCAGGAGGGGATCAAACAGACAGTGTCACACTCTTACATGAGCACAGACACTGCAGTGAAACATGTTTAGGCTTGTAATGAAGACATGTTTGAGGGCAGAAGAGGAAAAACAGAGAGAATGACAGAGGGCGCACGAGTACTGTGCTTCCCAGCCTAATGTACTCATACTGTATGTGCGTGATAAGACACAGCACGCTCTGCATACTGCATGTCTGGACTCTCGTGTACTGACTCAAGCTGTCATGCACATGTGCATACACTCACACACAAATGGGATAGTAGAGGCACACAAATAACAGGAGTGGATAATGCGGGGATGGGTTGAAAGGAGAAAAGCAGGAGAGAGAGAGGGCCAAAAGAGAGAGAGAGTGAAAGGCACACAGACAGTGGGAGAGGAAAGCATTCAATGAGTAAAAAGAGAGAAGAGGAGGAGGGGGAGAGAAAGTGACAGCAGACTGTGAGGGAGGCGGAGATGAAAGAGACGAGGATGGATGAATGGATGGATGGAAGAGGAAGTGCTAGAGCAGACGGAGGAGGAACTCGGAAAGGATGTAGAGATAGCTGCCAGGGAAAAGAGAGGGAGGATGGAGGCAAGAGAGACAGATTGGTTGGAGAGGAAAAAAAGGAGGGGGGTGGGGGCAAAATGCCTGAGAGATATGAGAGAGAGAGAGACAGGCTGGCAGTCAGACGTGGCGTAATAATGGCAGACGGACACCACTCCTCTGATTTCCCCTCCCTCCCTCCATCTCTCTCTCTCTCTCTTTCCTTCTCCCTCTCTCTCTTTCTATATTAACCGTATAAACACATTTTATTAAAGCAGTCTTTAAAGTTTCCATAAAGCACAGCAGAGAGAGACGAGGTCACTGCCATTACCACCCCCCATGTTCATCAATAGTGAGGTCCCCCATGAGTTTTATGTGAAGGTCAGTGCATGATTATGTGCATAGCTGCAGGCTGCAATGTTAACTGTGTGTGCGTCAATGTGTGTGTGTCACTGTAAGTTGTATGTTTACAGTAAGCACGTGTCTCAGTGTGTTACATTCACAGGATCTGCATGTCTCTTCTGCTTATGTTGGATGTTTGTTAACCGCTCATGCTTGCTGCATGTGTGTCATGTATTTATAGAAGGCATGTGTCAGACATGTTTGTGTCTCATGTACACAGGCCGTACACTCAGAGGGGATTTATTAAATAATAATTCATATGCAATGATCTGTTATTATCTGTGTTAAACACTACAGGGTATTTTAACAACCTTTCAAACAAATTACAGTGGATAGCAAGTAAAGAGGCATTAATATAAATAAATAAATAAATACATAACTAATTAAACTTGAAGATAACATCTGTTGTTTCAAGCCAATGTGTCCAAATGATAAAGTTAACCCCAACTTCTTGCTGTTAATAAACTGTCAATGAGATGTTTTTGTCAGTTTTGTTTTGGGATTGTTTTTATTGAATTACTTTTTATATATTTTTTATCATATTTTCATTATTTGTGTTTCTTTACTTGAATGTTAATACATTTCATATCATAATTCTTTTTTTTTATTGAATAAAAATAACTTATCTAGTTCATACTGCTTCTTGTTATAAATAATCTGTCAATTTTATGTCATATCATCATTACTTGTGTGTCTTTACCTGAATATTTGAAAAACGAATACATTTCAAATAATAATAAATAAATAAAAATAGACAAAAAATAAAAAAAATAAAAAAATAAAAACTTTAAGTTAAAATCTGTTGTTTAAAGCTACTGTGTCAAAAATCTAATATTTACCCTAACTCTGAAAATAATTCTGCTTTCTCCTCTTTTTGCTGATGACATTTTGGCCAATAGGGTGACTTGATTCATCATATTCTTATTTTGATGCAAGCATTTATTATCATCGTGTTACCTTTTAATAAAATGCTTATAACACAAAATAATGTTCACATCTATCAGCTCATATTATTTATATTTTAAAAGCAAATTAAAAATCACTGCATACAATTTTCCTGAAGTAAAATGCTCCTTCAAAAGAGAAGCTTTCTCTCACAGAAACAGTTGTGTCTGTTGAGAAATGTGCTAATAAAAATGCTAAGTAAGGTCTGCACTGATATGATATAAAATTGGAGAGGAAACACATTTGATAAACAGACTGTGTAGAATGAACTCAGTGCATGTAACTATGTATGAAGGTATCTCTCATTACTGACCCATAGGAGGCTCGTCATGGCCCAGCACTCTGCGGTTGTAGTGGTGTTTGAGCAGAGCTCCGAACATCTCAGGACTCATCTCGGCCTCCCTCCTCAGAGACACGTTGGGGGCCACCATCTTATCGTATGTGTACAGGTAGTAACTGGAAGAGAAAGAAGAAGAAGAAGGTAAATCTTAAATGCCAACACAAAAACTGAAGATGCAATCCCCTCTGTGAAGTGATTTCAGGTGTAGTTACCCTGCTGCTGGTTAGCTCCATAAAGAATCAAGCATCTGCTACGTGTTTGTTTTAGTTATTCAAGGCGTCATGTGAGGAGTATTACCTTTTACATACTCCCGTCTTTGCAAGAAGGATCATAAAATGTTACGAGTTATGGACTTTGCTGTTGCAGATATACATAAAACAACAACATATACGTGTCTGCTATAACTCACGTGGAGCTCTTACTTCCTCTACTGCGATAAAACAGATGAATCTGAGTAGTATAACAAGAGTGGTATACAATAACTGCAGCATCTGAAGACGGGAGCTGAAAACACTGAATATGGATATTTCTTATCGTGTGTTTACAGGATATCAGCCCAAACAGACCCTGGGCTTATCACAAATGTCCAGGTAGTAACAGAGAGAGATAGAGCCTGGAGATGCTCTGAAGCCACTGAGCCAACACTATCTGTCTATTCTTGGCTGCATGGCGGGAAATGGAGGGAGGAAAGAGAGAGAGGAATAGAGAGAGACAGAGAGATGGAGAAGCAGATGGAAGAGAGGAAGAGAGAGGAGAGAAGAGGAGAGGAGCTTTGAACCCCTCCCCCATCAGCAGTCCCCTCCAGACAGAGCATGGGCTGGAGCTGTGAACTAGGTTAAGCATGACAGCTCAGTGGGGCTCTGCCTGAAAAACTACAGCAGCCGAGGCTTGCTTCCTCCCTCTCTCTCTATCTCTCTCTCTCTACTCTGGATGTAAAACGAAGCACTGCCTGCTCGCCTGAGTGAGAATCTGAAACTCCTTCACATGAAACGCCTAAGATGTGATTGAATAATGTAAGGCTGCCTTGTATTTGACAAGTGTTCCGCTAATGGATGTCGGTAGTAACCCAAATACAACGTTAAGTGCTGTGCATGTGGACCAGCAGTGAATTTTCTTAGTTTTTATGCAGCGTTGCAATAAAAAAAGACCTGCTCTAAACTGGTCTGTGCAAGTTCTGACTGGTTTGAGAGTGTGGCAGCCATGTGATGCTGTTAGGTGACCAGATCTCTAATCCTGCCAGTTTGTCTGGCCTGACGTCTGCACGCCTCCGCACAGTCAGTATGTCAAGGCAGTCACATGGAGCTGCGGCGCCATTAAACCATTTAATTCCAGTTTTAATCTGGGTCAGATTACAGTGCGGAGCTATCGGAGTGCCATATCCAAACACAGGCTGGTACGCTCTGAGGGAGGGAAGGAGGGAGGCAGAGGAGGGGGAGGGAAGGCTGAGAGAGGAGCGGCACACGTGATGAAGGCTGGAGGACAAGGAGCGAATAGAGTAGAGGAGGGAGTGCAGCAGCAGCGAATTAGAGACGGGGATTTCTTTTTCAGTTTGATAACGAAAGTGAAGTCGAAGTGGAACCTGAGAATACTCTGTCAGTATTTCAGCAGAGCAAGGGGGCATGTATATCCAAAATGAATACGTCAACACTGATGTGGCAGCTGGAGGAGTTTCAGTTTTTAACAAAACAAAAATGCTAACCATTTCCTGGTTGAATCCTCTCAAATGTTTTAATCAAATATAATTGGATCATGGGCCGACTCTCAGACTGATAACGACATTTAAAGATGTCAGCTCGGACTCTGATAACCATAACCTAAAGTTTTTGACAATCATCCAACCCCTACAACCTTTTAGATAATTAGGTTATGAAGTATCTCATAGCTGGAGCCCTGGTGTGGTGTTAATTAATCACGGTTGATGTAGTACCTGGGATGGACCATGGTGGGGTGTCCTGGCTCCTCCTTGATGTCCGAGAAAAGACGGTTGAACACCAGAGTGGGAGTAGATGTTTTCCCCTGTGAAGAAAACAAACGCACACATAAGCATCACACACTACAGCAACACACACTCTCTTAAGCTGCTTCTGTGTTCTGGATACAATTACACAGAATCATATCTTCCACATGTATTGATCTTGCCGGTGGCTGGATGAATGATCAGAATGGAAATCACATGCATGCCCGGGTACACTTACCGGGACATGCACACACACACACACACACACACATTTGAATACTACATATATGAATACATGGAGGGACGCAGCAGGAGGAGAAGGGAATGTGCTGTACTGCACATGGCGCTCCTGGAACCATAATCTAATAAAGCTAATATATGCATGCGTACATGTGGATGAGGGATCATCCATCAGCCATCAGGAGAGATAAATTGTGCGTCCGTGTGTGTGTGTGTGTGTGTGTGTGTGTGTGTGTGTGTGTGTGTGTGTGTGTGTGTGTGTGTGTGTGTGTGTGTGTGTGTGTGTGTGTGTGTGTGTGTGCTGGAAGAAAAAAGATAATCATGATAAAGAGCTTCTTCCAAGTGTGTGCCTGTAAAGTTGATGTGTGTGTGCTGCAGCAGGGGGGAGGTGGAGAGCAGAGCTTTTCAGCAGCAGTATGAGTATATTTCCTGACAGGTCAGAGAGGAGAAGCGTGCCGCTCTGAATGGCTGAACAGGGGGTGTGTGTCTGTCAGTCAGGGTGGGGGATAGTGACCCTGAGAGGTGACCTGTGTGTAGAGGAGGGAGGAAGAAGGGGAGGGGGGGATGTTGGAGCAGTAGGAGGTGATGGAGGGACGGGTGCGGACGGATACTGGGAGGGAAACAGACGACTGACCTTTCTGGCAGGGTCGGAGTCGGGTAACTTGCTGCCTGGAGAGCAGAGTCCTGCAGAGGATTTCCTCACCTGGCTCTCCTCCTCGTCCACTGCCTTCTGAAACACACGGAGAGAAAGGGAGGGCGGTTAACACGCGTGTACACACACATGCAAAAGCTAAGCCTAATCAAGATGGAGAGCTGTGTTCAATATGTTTGATTGGATACTCTTAACAATTAAAATGATGCACAGACTGTCAGGGAGCGTGGGAACGAGAGGGAAGGAAGTAGTGAGGAAAAAATTACAACCGCAGTCACAGAGGAGGGGAGACAAATGGCATTGAAACAAAAGGAAATAGAGACAAATGACATCCAAGAGATAGAGAATGGAGACAAATGTGGCATTAAAAGCAGCAGAAGGAGTGATGCAGTGTGGGAGAAAAGGAAGGCAGCAGGAAAAGGGATAAGTTAGGAGTAGAAGCTGAATGAGCCCGCTGAGGGAAGCCTATGAATAAAACAGAAGAGAAGCCTAACTCGCAGTCAACACGGATACAACATGGCCTGTCATTATGTGCTTTCCGTGTGTGTGATTCACTGGTATACATGTGACGCGGTAGGAGCCAGCCACTCGCTCAACATGAAGACATATTTTCTGTTGAATGTTTATGATTCATTGTGTCAGCTTCGTATCCTCTGAGCCATGTGTGTTCAGTAAATACTGCTGGCACTGCCTCTAGTTGTGTCTGTGTGCGTGCGTCCGTCCGTGTGTGTGTGTGTTTTTTGAGCAAATCCAGGACACACTCAGCAAGAGGCCACAAGCTGATGGAGTTGATGCTTATCTGCGGCAGACAGGCCTGACACTACACACACACACACAGTTCACACACACACACACACACACACACACACACACACACACACACACACACACACACACACACACACACACACACACACACACACACACACACACACACACTTTCAGCCGAACTGACAGGTAGCACAGGCACCGGAGGAACGAGACTTTCTGGCGTTGCAGAATACGAACCGCCGGCTAGCCCACAGCAACAGACGAGAGAAAGACGAGAGACGGGACAGTGGGAGGGACGAAGGAGAGGAGATAACGTGGGAGGAGAGGAGGAAACAGGAAAAGAGAAGAAGGAAGGGAGAAAGACAGATAGAGGTTGTAGAAAGCATCAATAATTGACTTACAAGCCTTTTAAAGCCATCTCCAAACGTTTATCCACAGAATGTGCGCGCACACACACACACACACACACACACACACACACACACACACACACACACACACACACACACACACACACACACACACACACACACACACACACACACACACACACACACACACACACACAGACATATAGTGAATAATAAACAAACATCCTTTCATCAGACAGATGTAAGGATTTTCTCCTGCTTAGCATCAGTTGATACATTGTCTTCACCATAGCTAAACAGCCTCAGAACAATGAAGCCGGATTAGTGTGACAGCTAGGTATTAGCTCGTAAACATCTATATTAGCCTAGCAGTAGGTTTTTGAATTAGTGTTAGCAAGGTCAAAGTTTAATTTTGAAGGACAATATTTTAAAGACTAGTTATGCGGAAACATGGTTACGAGTGTCGTCAAGCAGTTCGTCATAAAATCGCATACTGATGTTTTAATTCCAACAACACGTTACATGTTACTGTCTGCATCTGCACCTGTTTACATGTCTGTTATGTCTCCATTAACGTCAAAACAACTACTCCGTGTGGATGTGACTGCATATGTGCACTAAAGAGGGGAGAGTCCTCTGTTTACAAAGGCACGGCTAAGTGAGCTTGTGCATGCAAATCTAACAGGCTGGAGCCATATGCGTTGCCAGGTGTGTCTTTCTGCATGTGTCTATAGAGAAGGGGGCTCGTCCGTTTACAAGAGCTTGTGGTTGGTAGTTTTTCCTTTTTCTTTTTTTTTTCTTTTCCAGAAGGAGCACTGCAGCACTGACGAGTAGGGAGGAGGGAGGAGGGGGGAGGCAGAGAAAGAGAAGGATAGAGAGAGAGGGTGTGTGTGTGATGGGACAGGGCAGCGATAGAGAGAAGGTTGAATTGACAGAAACAACAATAAACCCGCTGCAGTGGTGCAGAGGAGAGCTGGGTCTTAACTGGCTGGATTCCTTTTATCAAGGTTGTCTGAATGTGTGTGTGTGTGTGTGTGTGTGTGTGTGTGTGTGTGTGTGTGTGTGTGTGTGTGTGTGTGTGTGTGTGTGTGTGTGTGTGTGTGTGTGTGTGTGTGTGTTACAGTCCCCATAGTCTGAAACTTGTGACTACCCCTGCACCAATGTGTGTGTTCAGGAGAGACAAACACACACAGAGGGAGCGTGCATGAGGCCAAACTGACATTAACACCAGGTCAGCCAGGGGTCTCTCATCTGCTCGACCCCGGCGACAGCAGACACTCTGCTGATGAGACAACTGACAGCTCATTAAAAGGTAACTGTGTGAGTGCGAGTGTGTGAGTGTGTGTGAGTGTGTGTGTACATGAAAGAAATTCTAAGACGGCGTTGGTGAATGGATGTTCACACACACATGCACGTACGCTTTGGGTGAATGTGTATCCTCAAATAAAGCACACACATGTTCCACTAATGGCTGCTTGTGTCTCTCCCTGTAATTCCTGACAGTTGACAGCTTAACGCCAACCACCCACCCACCCACCCATCCCCACACACACACACACACACTCTAACACACACACACACACACACACCCATCCTCCTGCTCATTATTCCTGCAGCTCTGCACTCTTTATTCCTTAATGAATGTGTTCAGGTGCAAACGTTTGCACATTTCAACACAGCTGTTTTCCTCTCCCCCGTCCCCCATTTTTTTCTCTCCTTCCTTCCACCTTTCCACCCCCCCCCCCTCTGCTTTATTAACACACCATGCTGCTGCTCGGCCCTGATCTACAATAATGAAGCACCTCTCTTATCTGGGTCTAAGGCACACACAAACACACACCTACCACACACACACACACACACATACACAAACAGCCCCAAACCCCCCATGTCTTCAGCCCTTTGTCAGGCTGAAGCTCGCCTTATGACAATGTGGATTAGCATTCCACACACTCGCTCAGCTGAACTCTGCCCTGTTGTTCCTAATCACCAGCAGTCTGCCTGCCGCTACAGCTACACACACACACACACACACACACACACACACACACACACACACACACACACACACACACACACACACACACACACATTCACATAGTTCATCCCTGCACTACACAGCCAGATGAAACATACCCCTCTAGACACACACAGCCATGTGAACTTTTTTAATGACCCATTTCCAGAGCCTCACTTTGGTCCCCAGACCATTAGCACACGTGACATTTCCAAAGCAGATGCATTAATGGAGCATAAAGTGTTTTTCTGCGTGTGTATGTGTAGCCTGAGTGCTGTTAAATCCAACAATAACAAGCACCACTCTGCTACACAGACATCCATGACCGTACATTACCATACACAGTCTGGCTAACGCAGGCGGAGGAGAGTAAATGCACTTCAGCAGCAGCCGTGTTTGTCGGGTTTTTTTTACCCTGAGCTCCATCTGTGCCCAACACTGCAAAGCACCAACATGCCTTTTAAACCATACCACTTGTTGCATCTGGTTCAGTTTCATTTTGAAGCAGGAATATTTAATGCAATGGGGTATTTGAAATGGAGGAGGACATTTTTGAGAGCTCTTGTGTAAACAGCTGTGCTAAAAAGTGCAATTTCAGGCTTGTGCACTTCATTTGATGGAAGTTTTTTCATTATTGTTAAAGTATTTTTTGGCATTTTTGCCTTCAGCTGAAGAGAGACTGCTGAGGGGAGCAGAAAGCAGGGGAAGATATGCAGAAAATGGCCATGGTCAGAGACCGGACCGCTGCGATGAGGACTATCACCTCTTTACTTGCGGCACGCTCAAACCGCCAAGCCAACACCACCTCAAAGTCTTTTCAATTTCACCCAGAAATGAAAATCAACTCATGAAGCATAACATGTTTCATTACATTTCTAGAGAGAGCCCCACTGTATCATTCACAGAGAGTGGACTTTTGATTTGAGTCGAGGCTTTAACTTCACAAAAATCTAACATATTACGTTGTAGCAGAAGTTATAAACGAGTCTCTTTCAGGTCAAGCCGGTCTTTGCTCACACCCACAGACAACAACGGGAGGTGCCTGGCTTCGTTTCTACTCTTAGAGTAATTTATAAGTATCTCAGCTAAAGGTAGACACACACACGCACACACAAAGTCTGACACACTACCACGCAAAGTGCAAACAAGTCCGAGGTCAAGCTCTCCTCCTCCTACACTCAAGTCACATGGACACTCCAGATGACTGCCGTCTCAGAGCAGATAAGCACGCACACACACACAGTAACATGCTACAAATACACACCTTCTCTCCATACATGTATAATAAAACACATGCACTGCTTCCCAGCCTCCCCTACACATGTATACACTCAAGTGTTGTATTTTCCGTGGAGCAAATCAGCTCTTAGTGTGAAAAATGTAGGAGCGAAGGGATCATGATCGGGGGGTTGATCTGTAAACACAAACAACCAAACATTTCAACATTTCCAAACAAAGCTCAACATGTCGCTCTACAAAATCTGAGCAGCTAGGTCGGGTTAAGGGTGACATGTATGTAGGAGATACAACGAGGGCTGAGAGAATAAACATGTGACTTTATAAATGAAAAAAAAAACATTCACTGGCATTTATTTCATTACTTCATTTTTGGGTCGCTGTTTAAGATTTTTTTTAATGACATTGTTGTCTTTTCTCTGTCTTCAGCGAACAACCTTTTAAAATCCAGATTAATAAATGAAAATCTTAAATCAGAGCCCTAGATGTGAGCTCAATTGCGCCCAATGCTCAATGCCAAGAGTGTTCTTCTTAGCGTTCAGACTTCCGAGAATTAGCTACTAAAACGGTCACACAGTAAAGCCTTGCCCAGGATACAACACACTTACACAACACACAACTAGCCTCAACAAACCCCATGGCATATCTTATCTAGGGCACAATAAAGAGCGCCTCGGTTCTGACCTTTAATCCCAGAGCAGCAGGCCTTGTGTGTGTTTGTGTGTAAGTGTGTGTTATTAAAATCTATTTAAAAATCCCTCCTGTGCCCTAAAACAGAAGCACTGTTGGGCCCGATTGTCTTCACATCTGTTGAAACCCGGGCATCGCTGGTTGTGTATGGAAACAAACCCCAGGCGAGAGCCACAATCTCGCTCGTGGGACCGAAACAGAGGGGTTCCCAAAACAGAACTGTGCCACCCATCCTCCCTCTTCCTCTTCCTCCCCCTCCTCCTCCCCCTCTGAGCCATTCATGAGGCTGGCATTCAGGACAGAGGAGGAGGAGGAGGAGTATGGGGGTCGGTGGTGGGCAGCAGAGGAGGACGCAGTAATGCGACTCATTCTCCTTTCTTCCCCTCTCAGGAGGAAGTAAACAGCTTTTATTTGGGTGCCTTTTCATTCTGCCTCAGACGGCAAGGGAGGAAAGGAGGAACACACACACACACGCACATACACATAGTCGCAGAGACAGTCAGTCACGCCCTGTCTGTTTCTAGACCACATCCTGTTCTGCTGCAGTCGTCAACTGTGTCAAAGATCAGGCTACAGATACATAGACATGTCTACTTCCTGGATATAAACCATTCAACAACTTGAAACCATTCATTGAAACCTCTCGTCTCCTCTTTGAGCTCATCTGATATCTGCTCTTATGTACGTCTGTCCAGTTTGTCTATAAAACCCAGTCTCTGTGTTTAACTGGTGCTCTGGTGGTCCCACCTGCACATACACACACCAGAGGCCTTTATATGGAGGTCTTAATCCAATAAGCCATTTATCCATGGACCGGGAGCCGCACTTTGTTTCAGCAGCCAAATCAATAACAGCCCACAAGGGAAGCAGGCTGCAAAGTGGGGCATTTAAAGGAATACACTTTTCTTTGGGTAATTAAGTCAGCACTGTGGAATGAGATGACTGGGACTGAGTGTTCAGCTCCTGACTGGTTATCTGTTGTTAATACTTCAGTCATCAGTTATTCTTAGAAGTCCTAGGAAGTCAGAATATATGTTATAAGTCTTACACTCATCATCAGAACTATATCTGCCCTGACAACAAATAAAAGTTCTGAATGATGCAGTCGATTTTAAATGTTTCAGGAAAACTTCATAAACATCTATGACTCATCCTGCATGCATCCAGGTGGGAATACTGATTCTGTGCCAAGGATTTCAATTAACTTTATGTCCTTCTTCAATGAGTCAGAGCTGCGTAAGAGTCAGATAGCCAGCAGTCATGTGTCGTCACTTCAAGGTTCTTACATTCAAAGCTGCTGGTTGTTCCTCATGTGTCCGTCACAAGTGCCGGCAAGAGAGCTCTCTGTTTCTAGCCTCCTAAACTCTGAACTCTCTGCTTCTGGGCATTAAATTGGCGAGCTCTTTGGATGCTTTTAAAAGTAAACTAGAGACTTACCTTTTTAATCTGACTTTTACTTTGGAGTAAATTCCTTTTAGCCCTGGACTGCATTATTATCATTAAAACTGTTATTATCATTGTTTTAAAATTATTTTATGTTATCTTTTAGTCTATCTTATTTGATGTTAATTTATGTTATTGTATTTTACTGGTATTTTACTGATTTTATTTTAATTATTTATTGATTTTTTAATTCTATCTTATTTTATTTTTCTGGTATTTTCTGGTTTTATTTTACTGATTTGATTTGATTATTTGTTCCATCTTATTTTTTGTTATTTTATTTTATTCTACTTTTTATTTTTCTGATCTTATTTTATTTATTTTATTGTTAAGATCTCATTTTGTTTCATCAAACTATCCTCTATCTTGTTTGAGCCTTGTATCATTTTACCCATTTCTGTTGTTCTCTGTTTCTATCTTCACTCACTTCAGCTTTGGACAAAGAGAGAGGTGGAGCACGGTGCAGGGAACAGGTGAAGACAGGTCAGACAGGTGGACAGTTGGACAAACAGGTGACAGAGGTAAACAGGAAAACAGACAAAAACCAGGCAGACAGCCAAGACAGATGAAGAGACAAACAGACAGCATGTGACTGTCTGTCTGTTTGTTCCTTTACCCCTGACACACACACATACACACCTGTTCCTCCCTCTTTCCAAACACAAAACAGAAAGAACAGAACCAGACAAGCACACTGATAAGCATCAGCCAGACTAGTCATGCCAGACTCTAACACACACACACACACACACACACACACACACACACACACACACACACACACATACACACACACACACACACACACACACACACACACACACACACACACACACACACACACACACACACACACACAAGCAGATAAGGACAGGTTCACTCCCTGGTTGCTTTGGCTTCAGGCCCCGGGCACATTTTTTGCGCCACATGGGCACGCCGTCTAGACAGTTATCACATGCACGTCACACAAACACACCCCTTGCAACGTGTAGTTGTGCTCCTTCCTCCATGGCTACAGTCAGCCATTTTACAATCCACACACCATAGCCTTGATGGACATAGCCTATCAGACCAAAGGGAGCAAATGAAGCAGGATAAAACAGTCGTCATAAGGAATCTCCCACACATGCCCATCGTCTGTAGCTCCACCACTGACGGGGAGTTAAATTTGGAAACCAGCTGCAGCACTTCTCTGTGATCCTTCACATAAAATGACATCTCTTTAGACTCTCGATCAATTTTTCTATTCATCTCCCTACATCCCCCTCCTCCTCCTCCTCCTCCTTCTCCTCCTCCGGTTCTCATGTTTCACAGTCAAGTCCCAGGAGGCGGCTTTCAGTCTATATTCACAGCAGTACATGAGCAGGGTTGTAATAATGTTACCTCATGAATGGACAAATTGTCTGACTGGAATACACAAAGCAGGCCAAGGTAACCCACATCACCCATGTCACTCACACATTAAAGACATGACTGTGACATACTGTGACTGCAGTTGACGATCAATTTCATCATTTGGGAAAAATCCAAATTAATGTTTAATAAAGAAAAACCTTTTAATTTTTTTCTATTTTATTAAACTAATTAATTAAAATGTATTTATTTGTTCTGTAAAAAAATCTTTTTATATATATTTATTTTTTATTATTTCCATTTCAATTTATGATGTTGATCTTCTTAATCTATCTTTTTCTATTTTTTGTGACGTGATGTCTTCTTTTCATCAATGTTTTTTATTAACCTCTAGAATAATTATTTATCTAATGTTTCATACTTTTATTCTGTATAATTTACATTTTTTCTCGTTTTTTGCATTGTTAGCATTTTCTACACTTCTCTGTCTGTTAACGGTTCATTTCGTCATCTTCTTGAATTGTGCCATGCGTTTTTTTGTCAGAGCTCTTTGTAAACATTTGTTTCTAAAGGAGCTATTAAACACAGATGATTATTAATATTATTTCGAAAATCATTAACACTGAAATCTGAGACGCTAGAACTGGTGAACAGTGCCGTATTTGACAACAAGTTAATGAAACAAGTGAATAACCTTCAAAGTGTCTGTCAGTCAATCAAATACTTAGTGTTTTTTCTAAAAAATATAAAGTCATGTGTAATCGTCTCGGCTTACAGGTCAACACTCAGCTGTCTGACTTAATTTTAAAACACTACCATGCTAAATGATTGAGTGGCATTACGCATGAAGTTACTGTGATTATTACAAAGAAGATTAGTGCTGATCTATTAGCTAGAGAATGGCTCCATGATGAGTCTGATCGTTAATCAGTGAAGGCATTTATCAAGTAGAAACAACAAAAACATGTCCTGGATGCAGATTCCCAAATGTAAGTTAATACAAATGTCGTCTTTCTAAAATCAGTGTTTGTTTTTTTTTTGTTTCAGATGTTGAGAAATTTGCAATCTTAACACAACAACATTGATATCCGGTAACTTCAGAATGAAATCCGTCGCACACTTCATGATTTATGGATCAATATAGCTGAGCGCAATGAGAACTTAATGAAACATTACTCAGATGCATGCTGTAACTCTGCTGTTCGCTGCCTGGTTGTTGCATCAGAAGGCTAGAAGCACACTAATCAAATCATCAGTGTTGAGAACAGTGATTAATGGTCATGACCAGACCAGACATATTGCAACATGAGATCACTTTGGCTTTAATCATGCAGTTTTATGAAAGAGAGGCACAGCATGCTGCCTGAGACATTCATATATCTGAAACGTTCTGCTGCCTTCACCTGCAGAATAAAAAACACAAGTTTCTTCTATCAGATCAATTATTTGCCTTCAAAGCAAGATTATGAGGGAATGATGAATCCTAGTCTATCCTGCAACCCCCTTCTTCCCCTACCTGTCATCAGTATTGACATGAAGCATTACAGCCCGGCTTTAAATGTGGCCAGTGACGTTTGTCTCCTGTATATGCACACGTATGCAAAAGGGAAGCATATTTGAGTCAGTGAAGGGCATTTAAAAATCATCCATGCGCAAGAGAGCATACTAGCTGCATATACATGTGCAGCTTACTGTCTCCAGCACAGCAGCAGAGTGAGTGTGAGTGTGTGTGTGTGTGTGTGTGTGTGTGTGTGTGCATGTGCGAGTGTGCGTGCGTGTGCTCTACTTTCCCTCCCCAGTGCCCCCAAGAGCGTTAATTACCAAAGCTGTCGGCGGGGCTCACCTATGTGAGTCAACCAGGCTGGGATTCAGACACTAACACACTTACAGACACGGATGCAAACGTAAGTAAACAGACATCCTTTCAAACAACTGCTCCATCAAACAGCAGAGGAAGAGGAGGAGGAGGAGGGTGGAGAGAGTGACGTAGTTTTACCGCAAGCAAAGTGTCGTGCACACAGACATAAGCAGACACACTTTATTCTCCCAGGAGGAAACATGGGCTGAAAATGAGGCCAGTGGGCTCTTGTCTTGTCTGTGGATGACTGTATGCATCATCACTTGAGCTCCATCACAGCCAGTGTGCGTGTGTATTACACCATCTTCAAAAACGAAACAGAAAGTCTCCAGAGGAGGTATAGCTGCCTGGGGATGCAGTTTGGAGGTGGGTTAGTTGTTCTAATTTGCAATTAGGAAGAGAAACAGTCGTGCTATCAGCACTGAAACACAACTCTGCAGCCTGGATTTCTATATAAGGGAACTCGGCTCACTGTTCGGATGCTGGAAACAACTCAGAGTGCTTGGAGACAGGGGGAAGTGAGAGAGCTGCAGAGAGAGGACGAGCGTTGCTAAGCAGACTGAAAGCCGAGAGAGGCTGTCAGCAAGCCAGCAATGCTCTGCTATCTCTACAGAGAGAAAACACAAAATGGAGACACTGCCCAACCCTCTGTCTTTGCAATGAATTACACAGCATTCTCTCAAAAGCATCAAAATATGTGCTGAAGGCTGCTTCAAAAGCCTGATTTCTGGCTCGTTAGAATCAGTAAAAAGGTAGAAATTAAGTCTTTACTTGAAGTCTAATACATGAAAAGCTCTACAGTTAAAGAAGTGTGTTAAATGATGCAGTTTTAATGCAGGAGTTGGAGTTGGCCTTGACTTAAACCCTGCTTTACAGGCGCTCACATGCAGTCATTTATCGATCCGTGGTTTGTTTACTTCTTCCTCAGCACAGGAGGCTGCTCTGCTGTAATGTGGAGTACTGCAGTAAATGTCAATGCCTGCCTGGCCCTCGCTGTCCACAACAAGGCCAGAGGAGGAGGGATATAAGACAAGGCAAGATAAACTGAAGGCTGGAGCAAGGGTGAGGGTACTGGGGGGCTGACCTATGATACAGTCCCAGTTCTGCAAAGAGAAACCTCCACCTGGCTGAAACGCCCCGCAGGGTTAAATCTATTACAGACACATGGAAAGAGAGACAGTTAAATCCAGCCCTGGGTCCTCTGACTGTTCTGCAGGGAGCTCTGGTCTCATCCATATTACATGCAGTAGCTTGTTTGAAGCCTCTACTGCTCGTCTTTGCATGGGCAGCTTGGCTTTGCTGTCCGGGCCCCTCGGGCTCGCCTGTCTCTCCCACACACACACATAGCTCCAGTAATGCAAATCCATCAGCCACCATGACTCTACTCTCTCTCTTTCTCTCTGTGACAAGCCCTGGTTTTCAAAACAAGTCTCTGAAGACCATTGCTCGCAAGTTTCACAGAAGCTTATGAGCTGCAAGATTCACGAGATACATGTACTTTTTTAACTGTAAAATCAGAATAATTAAGAGAAGAACTTTAACTTCAAAAACCCACACACGCAGAAATCTGGCAGCATGTGGTCGGGGGCGGCTATTCATTACCCATCCTGCTTGCACTGATAGGAACAAACCAGAAAGTAAAGCAGGTGAACCCACAGTCCTCACACACTTGATCACCAGACTTGTTTCGTTAGAGCCGTCGCCGTCTGCGGCACGCTCAGCAGCAGCCTGAGTTAAGCACGGCTGGGATTGGTAAATGTCATTACATTTGAGTCAGAGCTCTAAGTGAACACACCTGGGTGTAGATCAAACAGAGCAGGACGGTGATAAATCTTTGTCCTGGCTCCACCGTGACGCTGATGAGTTCAGAGCAGACTGCAGCGCTGATGGAGCACCGTGACTCACGCTGCAGGATGGGGTTGGCGTGGTGACGGGAGGAAGTGGCTGACGGTGGTGGTGATTGTGTCTCGAGTGTCTGGCTGTGTTTCTGTTCTGGCTGTGTTTGACCCATTTGACTTCCTTTTATCTCAGGACTGTAGACTGTGTCATTAGCACAGCATCCCGTGCTACCGCGTGTGTGTGTGTCTGAGTGAATGAGTGTGTGTCATCTTTCTAAGAAGAGATGTCATCATGTAGACATGTTCAAAGCTCACGTCAGAGTATGGCTTTTTGTCTTTCACTTCTGATGACACAAGGGGAGAAAAGTTTGACTTTTGATTTAAATTTCAAACATTACTTCTTTTAAATTGTTTTCACTGAAGAGAGAAGACGGAATCCAGATCGTCTGCCAAACCAGCCGTCAGCTGAGGCAAACTTGCCAAAGTTCTACCATCATTTAGCTAGAGGCTATAATTCTTCACCATGAGTCAAACTTCTGAAGATCTACTGTACATATGGCCTCATCCGGGATCAGGATGTGTCTCAGCCGCCAAAATCTAACACTGATGACACAGAAGATGTCTGGCATAACAAAGCAGCTTGTCATAGGATCTGGTTAAAATGTAGCCAGACCGTAAACCACAAGGCGATGCTTCATTTTATTTCAAAAGGAAAAAAGTCAAGGGCACCCAGGCCCAGCCGCCCCAGCAGCAAGGCAGTTTAATACGGAGAAAACGCAGAGCCAGAGTTGGACACGCAATGATCGAAAACACTGCACTAAACGAGTCACACACACACCACTCTGTTGCTTGGGGACAGTAAAGGAGGACTTTTCTATAAGCCTGCATGCAAGGATGCTAAAGAGCACTCACCGGTCTCAACACATGCAACACTTAATGAGGCCCCTGTAGCTGAAGTATACTCAAATAAAAAAACAACACAATATACCCTTCATGAAAGCCATTGGATAATTAATAGCACTTTGAGGTCAACGACCTTGAGGATTACTACTACTTAGTTGATGATCTGAAGAGGTGCAGAGGGGCTGTGCAGAGGATCCAGAGGGAAACTGTCACCTATTTACAGGATCTCGACGAGCTGGTTTGGACCCCTGAGGGGCATGAGGCAAAGGAGAGTGAATGTTGAGTGTGTCTGCCTGAAGAAAAATGAGGGAGATGGATGATTCCCATGAGCAGCAGCACTGCAGGTGGGAATAAGCAGTGAGATAAACATACTTGGCAGGGAAGGCAGAGGCAGAGAGATATGGAAGACTGGGTAAACCACGAAATGTCACTTGTTTCACCTTCACTAATATGGTCTGTTTCCCAGTTGCAAACTTTACAGCCTTGCCCTGAGCAACATCAGTCAGGCCCCTGGTGCGATAAGGATTTACAGGGTACAGAAGCCGGCAGCAGTGGAAGGGAAAGAAACAGTTGGAGGGTGTTTGATGTTAGTGGAGCAAAGGTGAGGCTGCAAATAAAGGGCTTCCAGGGCAGGCAAGTAATCACCTCCAAGCTTGGCAAGTTAACATCTCACAGTAGTTTGCTCTACTTTTTTTTTTTTTGCTTTCATCTGGTGCGTAGGCTGAAGGTCAGAACTAGCATGGGCCACAGCAGCACTTTACCTGGCGTGTACGCTGTTGTGTGCAATTAACCATGTGCAGGCTGTTTATCAAAAAGGAATCAACGTGCACCTGAGCGGCAGAACAACGTAAACAGAACGGCTTCCATATGGAAATGACAAGCTATTACTGAACATGCAAATAAATGATTGGCAAAGTGGGGAGATGGGGATTCCTTTAATCGCATGGGCTGACTATTTCACCATGATTTCTCTGTTTGCATCATGAATAATTGATCGGTGTAGTGGCTGGGCTTAATGTGTTGTGGATGTGCCGGGTGGCAGCCCAGTGGGACTCATGACACGCCTTTGATATCCTGTGTTTATCTCCCTGTCTGGGAGACTGCGGTGGGAGAAAATGCGACAGAGGGGGAGTCTAAGTGCCTGTACGGTGTGTAATGTGTGTTCGTCTGCTGTGCATATGATGCTCCTATGGAAAACGCCGTCTCTGGGTCGCTCCATTTATATCTTCATTAATCACCGTTCCCACTGGGAAAGCAGCACAGAGGAGTCTTTCAAATGCAAACGTGCCGCGCTCTCTGCTTACACACAACACGCAGAGGCTGGCAGGCTCCCACCGCCTCTTTACAGTACACCTCCCCTGCGTCCGACTCCCTGCCCCCAACACACACACAACCTGTTTGTCTGACTGTCACCCAGGGAGACCAGACATTGGACACTTAATCTTCTCATCAACACATCGATTAATTAATACCAAGACTCCTCATTATCCCGCTCTCATGCAACAAGCCGGGCGAGCTACTCAGCCATGTTACAGTCCAAGCCGCTTTCTCCTTTTACATTCTTGTTTGAACTAGCAGCCCATTATATCCCCCTCTCTTTCACTTGTTCTCTCTACTCATTTTCCTACAACAAACTGGTCTGACGCCCTGAGGGTGCAGAGCCAAAGCACAGTGAACACGCAAACAGACTGTCAATCCAGGACTCTTTTAAAGCCTGCAGGACGTTCAGGTGGGAGGGGCTTAGCTAGTTTGTTTAGTCTATGAGACTGTTGGCAGACGTGGCAGAGGCTCCACTGTATCTGGACTGACCTATCTCTGCTGCCTGCTGCTGTGGCTTCCAGCTCACATCAGTCCCACAGCAGAGCATTATCTCCTCCTTTGTCTGGTGGTGAGGTGGGAAAGGAGTCCAGGCCGAGGAAACCGTGAAAAATAACAGGCTGCTGCTGTGGTGGGAAATTATAACCAGCCAGCCAGCGGGACATATTTTAATGTGGGGTTGTAGTTCACAGGGGAAAGCTGCGGTCTGGTGCAACAAGTCTGAACAGTAAATCAAACGCCTTGAACCGTTTTCAGCTGTAAACGTGTGAAGATTTTTTCGTCTGTAAAAGAAAAACACATACGTAATGACTTTGGCGTTCCTCCAGTGATCTGCAATGCTGTTATGGAGCCGTGATACTGGCACTGACCTGATGGTGACATACCAGAGGCCCCTTGGCTCAGCCCCTCCTACCTTGTGGGGCCCCATTTAGCCCTTTACAACAGGCAGCAAACACTGGCCAAGCCACAGCCTGTTGTGCTCAGGGTACACGGACAGTCTCTCACATCAAACTGCATACATGCATGTAGGCTGTAGGTTACGCTGGGCCAGCATTCAAAGACGCTGCTGTGTGTTTAGCATAAGTGGGTAATTGTTCTTTGGGAAATGCTAAGACATACCGACAGACGTAGAAATATGTGTCTGGGTGGGGTGGGGGGTAGAAGAGTGACTGTTAGCTGGGGAAATGTGAGCCAGCCGGCATGCGATTGGATGACCAAGAGGGGCTGTTCCAGGCTAGATTTGTGGTTCAGCTCAGGTCTTGCGGAGGTTAATTTTCAACTCGGGGGAAGAACAGTTGGGGCCCAACTCTCTGTAACAAGCTGATGGCTGTGGTCTGTTTTATGGGAGACAGCAAAAGTGTGGAGCAGTTTGTGACTGAGACAACCTGAGACAACTACACCTACCTGTCTCATCTTCTTCCTCTCACGCTTCTCTTTGTCACTCTAACCTCATTTGCTCAAGTGTCTCCCCCAGGGGAGCTCTGTGAACACCTACCTGTCTGTCTGTCTGTCTGTCTGTCTGTCTGTCTGTCTGTCTGTCTGTCTGTCTGTCTGTCTGTCTGTCTGTCTGTCTGTCTGTCTGTCTGTCTGTCTGTCTGTCTGTCTGAGTTACAAAAATGAAAGCAGGCAAGAGCAGAAGCAGAGGTGAGGTTAACTTGTCAGAACACAGACAGGAACTTATGCAACACCAGCTGTGGTCCCTCTAACTCAGTCAGTCTGTTTCACTCTTCTTCTACTTCTTCTTCTTCTTCGGCGTCCTGCTTCCCTTTCAGCTCGTTCTCCCTCTCTGCTCAGTGTCCGTGTCACCCTACAACTCGCCACATCCATCAAGGTCGGAGGCCCGATCAATAGCCACTGGCTTCCCTCTCATCCGGCTCGCAGACGCACACAAGTGGTCTTATTGCTTATGTAACGATCGACTTATCGGGTCATTTGGCTGCTTATTTTGTTACTGTCCACTGATTGGGGCCCTGGGGGTATTGACTGTTTACAGACACATGCGGGCAACAGCAGGACTGTCTGGGTTAGAAGAAGGGAGATGATTGTCAGGAGAGAAGGTAGAGGAAAGAGCAGAGTGTAAGTCAAGGAGGGTGAGGACATGTACCTAGGAGAAAAAGGCAGTCTGGTGTCAAGATGGAGGGTGGAAGAGAGAGAGCAAAAGCAGTACAGTGAACGATTAGCAAGCCTGCCAGAATCCAATTAGATACAGCCCAAGAGAATGACTGACAAGAACACAGACTGACAGACAGAGCAGACAGCCCAGGAGACAGCTAGAGAGTGCAGCTGCACTGGTCTGCGGTAATGAAGTCACTGGTTTCCAAATAGCAAATAGAGGAAGCCAGAGAGATGCAGCTGTCCGCCGTCTGTGCCGCAGCCACTGTGTCAGCCCAGCCAGGGAGACAGACAGAGGAAGGCTGTTCTCTCCGTCTGACACTTTTGACT